>NC_034409.1:7456189-7543608 GCF_002078875.1 Numida meleagris
GGGTTATTGGTGGTAGGTGGATGGTTGGACTGGATGATCTTGTAGGTCTTTTCCAACCTAGCTAATTCTATGATTCTATGATTCTATGAAATAAAAGATGAAATGCAGGCTCAGAGGAGAGCAAGGCAAGGTGTGTGGGAAAGTACTAAGGGGCCAGACCCACCTACTGCAGAAGATATGAGAGCAGAGGCTAGGTTACAATCAGGAACACTGGATTAGAAAAGAAACTCATATTAGATTGTATAGACTTAGTCCCTCTAATGCCTTGCTCTGGCACAGTTCCTCTCGTTACATGCCCATATGGGCTGAGTGAGACACTGCTTTGAAATGTCAGTGCAAACTACAGAAATGATCATAGCTTTGTCTAGCACCCGGCATAAGTCTCCTAGGAACAGCACTAAAGCAAGCTGGGCTCCAGATGCTCCTTTATATCTGAATACATGCATTCCTCCCTGTTGGGGTTTCAGACCTAACCAGGCAGGTCTTGCTGAGAAATTATCCCATGCTCCACACGTGTGATTCTGCTGATTTTGCTGGAAAATCATGCTCATCCTGTTGCTGGCAACATTTGTTACTGATGGTGAAGGGAACCAACACAATGGGATTCAACCAGCACTTGCATCCAGGGGGTTTCTCTGCAAAGCAATTCCACAAGCAAAAAACTAATGATGATGAAAAATGATGTAAGTGTTAATATTATTTCTGAGAAAACGTTAAATTACACTAGCCTGGGGAGCTGCAAGAATGGTTTAATTGAAATCTCCTTGTGTCAGCTTTCTTTCCAACACGTGCAAGTGAAGCCCACTGGGAAAGTCCTCCTGTGGAGAAGAGAAATCCCCCTGGAGACAGGAGAGCTCCTCAGAAATAAAAGCTTCAAGAGCAGACTTTTGGTGGGCAGTTGCTGAAGACCACCAGCTTCAGAAACAGCCCTGATAATCGAGTCTGGCCCCTGCTATCCCTGGAGATCCATCAGGAACAGGGCAGCAGGATAGTACAATGCAACTTGGTTTCCCTCCCTGAGAAGTCTCTAAGCACCACTCTGTACATGTGTGCATGACCCTAGGGATGCTCAGACCAAAGCCAGGCATGCTCAGAATAATATTTGTTTTCATACTAGAGCATCATCAATTTTATTTGCTTTCTGCACCTCTGGGGTTTTTCTGCTTCGCTCAGCATCCATGGGGACCTGCAACATGCCCTTGTTTTTAAAAGACAGCAGGTGAATGTCAGGCATGACCACTGGCCACTGGCCATCTCATGGTGGAAGGGATGAGGCACGTGCCCAGAAAAGGCCCTGCAGAGATGGGGTGAATTAATCCTAGAATTATAGAATCACAGAACCAAAGACTGGCTTGGGTTGAAAGGGACCATAAAGATCATCCGGTTCCAACCCTCTCCCGTGGGCTGGTTGCCACCCACCGGTTCAGGTTGCCAAAAGCCCCATCCAACCTGGCCTTGGACACCTCCAGGGATGGGGCTCCACAGCTTCTCTGGGCAGCAGTGCCAGTGCCTCCCCACCCTCTGAGCAAAACAAAATATTCCTAAGATCTAACCTAAATCTCTCTTTTAGTTCAAAGCCATTCCTCCTTGTCCTATCACTATCAGACCGTGTAAAAAGGAAGTCAGAGCACCCTGCCATCTCTTGCTCTGAGATGTACCAGCTTCTACTGAATGAGCTGTGGTGCGTAGAGGGAGAGCAGAGCTGTCCTGAGGCACACAAGCCCTCTCCCGTCCTTACCCATCACAGAAGCAGCTTTGATTTCATCCTGCTGAGGACAGGCCAAATAAAGCACCAGCAAATCACAACCAGGAACCAAAGGAGAATTCCTGGAACATGGAAATTTCTGACTATGATTATTCCCTCTGGAGCAAGAAATGCTGAAATTGTATAAGTAGAAAAGAAAAAAAGAAGCAATCCAGAGATAAAGGGAAGGAACAGGTGATGGGAATAATCAGTTGCTTTCAGTCCACCTGCAAGAAACCATGAGCAAGAGGAACCCAGCCCCCCACAGTTTGCCCACAGCCAGGAGCACAGACCTGAAGGCTATGAAATGTAGGCTTCTGAGCTGGAACAGATAAATGTGAGCAGGGAGACAAGGCTGCAGCTGTATTTGAAAAGTGCCTGAGGAATGTCCCAACATGTTGTGATGGTGGATGATGTCAGCTGTTGAGCTTGGGCCATATAAACTTTGGCAAGGTGAGAACCAAGGGAAGGAGAGGACTTCCAAGGTGAAACTGTTTGGTTTTGTACACCATTTTTAAGCTAGAGGAAGATGCCTGGAAACACCCATCTCCAGAAAAGAGTATTTCAAAGGGTATTTCAAGAGGGGGTCAAGAGGTATTTCAACAGTTATCAAGATTTTCAGAGGGGATTTTGTGGACACAGAAGTGTTCATCTCCTGCCTCTTCTACCTCACCTACGCATCAACTCACATATCAACTTGTGGCCATTTGTGGACCTTGAATACTTCTCTGTTTCACTTTTCTGAGTCACATGCAAAAAGACTCACTCCTCCTTGTGGACGCCATTAATATTCTGCCAGTGGATGATGGCTCAGGATAAATAACATTCATTTACTCCTTGATTTTATTGTTTGAACTTCCCAAGAGAAGTAACCGTCACTGCTTCCTCGCTGAAGCTGTGGATGATTTCAGACCAGAAAGGATCTCAAGATTTAGTACTTAATTTCAAATGCTTTTCTGTTGAGCAAGCCAGATGATATACTGCAGAATTCTTGTGCAATGGAAACAGACTTGCCTTGAAAATTATGAGACTGCAACATTCCAAATATTGTGTATTATTGTGATTGGCTGAAACAAGAAAAATCTCTTCTGTTTTTTCTTTTTGTGTGTGATTTTTTGTCATTTCTTTTTGTAGTAGCCATTGTTTTGTTTCTAATTATTCGTTTGCTAATGCCACAATTAAGAAAAGCTGCGAAGGGTAGAGGCTGTATGTAACAGGATCAGCGTAATGAATATTAGATGCTTCTGTCAAAGAGATAAATGTCTGTGGAACTTGTATGATTGAGTAATTGCAGACAAATTGGAAGAAAAAAATCTTATGCATGTACCCCAGAGAGTGGAGAACTAAGCTACACGAAGGGCTGAAGTTCACTCGGGTTTTAAGGTTCAATAGAGAAAGCAGAACTGAAACTATTTTTGCAGTACAATATTTACATTTGCTTTTAACCTTTCGAAGGCCACATAACTTCTCAGCAGAGGCAGCTGGTACTGAGAAGTTTTGGCCTATAAAAGGAAGCAGGTCCACAAGGAGGATGGCAGCAGACAGAAGAGCTTTCAGACAGGTTTGTGGAAGCAGTGGAAGAGCTGGCCTAGCATTGGAACAGGATCTGCCCAGGAAGACATCCAGAAAAGCTGAACATGTCCAACCACCTATGGGGTTGGTTCCTATGGATGGTGAATTTGCTGGCTCTCTTACACACCTTTGCTTAGTTTCTCTTTTCAGAGCTGGTAAAACATCAGGACAAGAGGCAGCTATGGATGTGTACAGGTGAAAGGGCTGTGTTCCCAGAGAAGGCAGCGTTTTGTTTGTGCTTTGTGTCAGGGCAGCACAGCTAAGGGTCCCTTCTGCTATTGCTGCAGTGTTCTCCTGCTTAATTAAAGAGTTACAAAAAAAGCACTAATTCAAACAGAGCAGCTGGAAAGCTGCGGCTACTGGTGTTTGGAAAAGAAGGTGAAAAAGGCTCCATTCAAAACACATAGCTGGGCCCAAATTACAGGAACTTGCCATTATTCCTGGGGGGGTTTTAGTCTTTGTGTACATCCCTAGCCTAAAATCAAGTTCCCTGTGCCTATTCTGAGGCCTGTGAATTTCAAACAGCATTTTGTGTCTGATTCTCAGGCACTGAAATCAATGACAAAGCCTCTTGGGATGAACTTGCCTCATCAACCTCTTAGGTCCGGCTGTGCCTAGTTGTTTCATTAGAGGAACTAATGGCCCAGAAGATTTGTTTATTTTTGCCACTGTTGGCACACTTATTCTGCTGTCTTAATGCTTCCATTAAGACTTCTGTAAACATCACTATTTAGGCATATTGCTTGGAGGGAGGATGAATGCTTGCATCGTTGTTGAGTCTCTGACAAGCTATTGCCTTTCATATATATGTTTTGTGTTATCACCTAGCCCTGGTATATTAAGTATAATACTTTTAGGTAGTATAGTTCTCAACCTATGGCTACAGGGCAAATAAGAAAAGCAGAAGTGAAAACAAACATTTTCGTGTCAGAAACATTTGATGCCACAAGGCATGGTCTCTGAAGGTCTCAAAAATGTCACAGAATCATAGAATCATTTGAGTTGAAGAGGACCTTTAAAGGTCATCTGGTCCAGCTCCCCTGCAATGAAAGGACATCCACAGCTAGATCAGGGTGCTCAGAGCCTGGTTTGGTCTACTATATCTGGAGACAATTATATATCTTCAATGATGCACATGCTAGATTATCTATTAAGTTCTGGATTTATTGAGCTCTGTGTCTCTGTGTCAATGTACAGTCATGTTCGTGGAAGGCTTGGTCTTGTTTCACATGCAAAGTTCATAGAGTCATATCATGGAATCATGGAATGGTTCAGGTTGGAAGGGACATCAAAGCCCATCCAGTTCCAACCCCCTGCCATGGGCTGGTTGCTGCTGACCAGATCAGGCTGCCCAGGGCCCCATCCATCCTGACCTTGATCACCTCCAGGAATGGGGCACCCACAACTTCTCTGGGCAGCCTGTGCCAGCCCCTCCCCACCCAAGGTCCTACAAGCTACAAAGTGATGCCTGAAGGGCTGATGAGCAGTTTGTTGCTGGATCAGACTCTTCAGAGACAAGCGCTTTGGCTCCTGAAATTAACCCAAAACCAATACAGCACAGAAGAGGCTCAGTGAAAACACTGGTCCCAAGAGGCAATCAAAACTGAGCTAGGATCTTGTTAATCTTCTTGCGCTCAGCTGCTGTAAGAGCCTGGAGCAGGAAGGTGCCAAAGCTGATAGGGCACGAACAGCCTTGTGGTTGGAAGTAGCCATGCAGGCTCCTGTGCAATCTTAACATGGGTCCAGTCTCCCTGGCTGGGTTTGTCTTACCTGAGCTCTCTGACTGAGAGAGCAGTCAAGACTTGCATGGTCCCAAACTCTTACATGGTCCCTGGGAAGCCATGTGCCCTTTTAGGCATCCTGAGCTCAGCCCTTCTTCCTTATTAAGGAAAGATGCCTCCCCAAGTGTCAACTTGTCTCTTTTGCTCTTGCTGCCAGAGAGGGGCAACTGTAGCTTTAGAAAAGGGGAAGGCTGCTTAGCAGCCAAACCTGGATCAGTAAGAACACACAGTATTGACAGAGTTTGCTTTATGAGTGACACAAATGGTGCTGAGCCACAAAACAGCTGAGCAACAATGTGTCAAGTCATAAATAACTCATCATGAGGAAAGTGTGCACTGTCTGGGCATAGAGCCATAGCATGCATCCTTAGATACGCATTCAAATCAGCTCCATTAGTATCATATTCTTCTGTAATTACTCCATTGATTCAAACTGCATCTTATCTCCTCTCCAAGAGCCACTAACACCCTTTAATTTACTGGGATGCAGGACGAAAGAGAATGCCGACGTAACACCCATATGTGTTCAGAGCAAGGCTAGAGAGCACAAGCAAATGGGGTATGAAAGCCTACGAATGCTGAGCAATATCAATTCTGCAGGTGCTAAACTCTGTAAAAGAAAAAGCAGTGCTAACGAGATGTGTTTATTTCCATTGCAGCATCCCAGGACCCTCATGCTCACCCTAAGAGGAGAAGGGGTATGAACTCTCCAGTGACCCTGTGCCTGTGATGAAACCCAAAACCTGTCAAGTTTCATGTGGTCTCCAGTTTCTTCACGGAAGTTTCAAAGCGCTCGTGTTACGTTACCTTGTTTTCAGAAGTACTTTTCATGAAACTTTACAAATTCTGCTCCTTAATCCCCTTTAAACGAGGCTCTTGTGACTTCCAAGATCTCCCTGAAAGCTTTGCTATTTCTGTTATTATTGCTGGCACACAGGAGGCTCATTACTACCCAGAGCTGCTGGAATAGGTTTCAGGGTGAGAGGGGGCATGAAGGAAGGCTCTTAGGCTGTCTCTCATCACTTCAGTATGCAGGAGCTGTTGCAGAACAGCAGCTGAAAGCTGCATGACCCCTCTACAAAAATAACCCGCCGATAGAAGCTGAGAAATGAGGGGGTAGGAACTAGATATAGAGAAAAAAAAAAAAAGAGTTTTTTTGTCAAATAGAGTAAACTGCACCATTTTGGTCAGGGTCACTTCCGGAGTAGCAATTTCGTGCAAAAGATGAAGGGGAGATGGCAGGATGGGGAATCCTGCAGGTAGGAGAGGCGTGGTGGTGCAGAGATGTACCAACCCAGGGTCCTTTTGATTAGAACTTGCTTCTATCAGCAAGATGGATTTTGTGTATGCTCAAACCATGGAAGTAATCAAGTTGTATGTTGGTCAGGATGAAAGGCTCTGTGCTGCACAATGCCATTACCTCTGTGTTTATGTGGGAGTGGAGAGCAAAGAAAAAATGTAATGAGAAAGTCTGGTTTCATTTAGGTGTTGTTTATATTCAGAGTCAAGAATTCCCAGCCCACACACACTCTTCCCAGACACTGGAGCTAAAGAATCAAGATTAAGAGGAAGAGATGAAAGGAAAACGTTACAGTGCTGTGTGTTAGTAAGAGGTTTTGGTGGTAAAGCACAAGAAATCAGAGTCACAAAACTGAATCCAGTCCAATGACTCTCTCAGGCTTCTTGGAGGGCTCTGGCCATGTCACCAAGGCCATAAATTCCCAGCTGAATTTGCCTAAGTATTAAAATATAAATGTCATTTAAGTACTTGGCAACATTTTTTGAGGTGCTAAGCTCCTGGAAATACTGGAGAAGGCAAGGGTGTTAATGCTCCTCTGGCAAGCAGAGTGCATAGCTGAGTGCCCAGTCTGAGCACTTTAAAGGGATGGGATTTACCCTCTGAATTTCATTTGCTTAAATGAAAGCAAATTTGCACCAGAGTAAGTTTGGAGAACATAAAGGTAGATTTTGCATGTTGAACTGGAGAAAAGACTGTCCTCATGCAATGTCTGTGATAAAATGACTTTAATATTCTTCTGCTGAAGGAGGGGAACCTTCACAAAGGTAAACATACAATTCAGTGTCAACTAGCCACTGGTCACCAAGTAATGCCACTCCTTTTCTGCTAATCTTTAGCTGTTAATTAGAAATCAAAATACTTAACCACTTCCAAAATTTGAGAGGGTGTTCTTGGAACACACTCCTCAGCAGTCAGACGCTCTGCCCCCACAGGATCGTCCTGCACCCAAGGAGGCTGAACACCAACACTTGTGCCCGTTTTCCCATTAGCAGGGCCAGGAATCTGGCCCACTGCCTCCCGAGAACAGCGTCTCTAGGAGCTGGTACTACAAATCCATGGGTATGAGTGAGTTTGTCTGCAAGAAGTCCTGTTATTTTCAACCAACCATTCATATTATCCACGTGTTTATGCAGTTCACCTATGGGGTGTATTTACCTAGGCAGCCTCTGGTATGAATCCTCTTTCTCAACTGTTCTCATCTCTTGCAGTCCTTTATCTCCATGCAAAAAGCACTTTCCCCTGCTGTAAATATGTGGCAAGTTGTGGTCAGGCTCTATTTTACTGCTGATCTGCGCAAGTATAAAGAGTTGTGCAAACTGCCAAGCAAGTGGAATCGAGCTTTCAAGACCTTGATGCAATGCATTACTTACAGCTCTTAGACATTAACTGTGGCTACATTGTCCAGAGAATGAGCCACAGGATAAAATGGGGATGATAACAGAAATTTATCTTCTTCTCTGCGTGAAGAAATAATTATGAGGTTTCTTTTCATTTTCCTGGACAGCTGCAACAATATGTGTGAATTTGGGAGCCTGACATCATTATCTCATTATCCTGCTACTCAGACCAGTTCTGATACAAAATCTATTCTTCCAGAGGCTTGAAAATGAGCTTCATTGGGTCAAATGACTCTCAAGGTTCTCAAGCAAACAAACTAACCTAGGTAACAAAAAGGTGCAAGTGAAAAAGTAACGTAGTTACACACTGAAGTTTTGAAAGTGGCCACAAGGTCCTCTAATGAGATCTACCTACCCTAGAGGCATGACTGACACTTTATATAGGAAATCATAGGTGAGAGAATTGACTTCAGTGAGGCTCCCCAGGTACAATGGGAAGTATAGCTTGCTTTATCAGATGTATCCCTCCCAGGATCTCTCATTTAAGATCACAGATCCTGAGTTTCTGGAGTCCCGAACAGCTTGAAAGGGCAGAAATGATTCCACGATGCATTGGAAGATTTTTGAGTTTCTTTTGTTTTGGAAAAAAAACAAGCTGAACTCTGGAGGTCAATAGAGTTCAATGAGTCAGGCGAATGCCATCACTAGTTACAAAACAATCACTAACATGCTTTTGTTGACATGAAACATTTACTGGAGTTATACCACAGATGTTTGTTCAGCACAATAGGGCTTTCTCCTAAGCTTCCACTCTAGAGTTTACCAGTGGCTAAAATTGGACTTGGAAATAAAATATGGGAATTTTTTTGATGTAGCTGTGGTCAAAAAACTAAGCAAGCAAGCTTCAGTGTGTAGTTCTGGCAGCTTTGATTTATGGCCTTGCAAAGGCCAATAAAGACCTTTCAGACGGCATAGAAAACACAAAAGAATTAATTCCTTGCATGCCAGAATCAGGAGAAGATGCTAGATGTGAGGAATTTCATTGACTTTTAATCATGCTTTTTAACCAAGGCAATCTCTAACTGTTAAAATGATGGTCAGCTATTTACAAGCACATTGCTGCCACAGGAATTTGTCATGAAACAAGTCTAACTCAGTCTCTTTGGTAATTATACCAAATCTAATTTTTGTTGGAATCGTGTATATATTGGATTTAAGGTTGGCTCCATCTGGAGCAGATGCAGTCTTCACATAAAAGGAATAATTGATCCAATTTCGGATTTGGTTACATGCATGCAACTCCACTGTATTACAAAATGTGTGACTACATGTCCCGGTGGGGAGGGTCAGCTGGAAGAACTTGTTAATTAGTGTATTATGTGCTCAGATTAGAAATTTTATGCTGCTATTAGTTAAAAACAAACTGATCCTCTGCTTGAAAAGGGTTATGCTGACAGGGAGGCAGCACATCTCCTGGTACTGAAAGTTCTCAGTCTATTTGTCCTCAGTCCCTTGAGACAAATCAGCATATGCATTCTTCTTGATACAACTTCAACATTTGTTTAAGATTTTGATGCAAGATCATGAATTATAGGTCTCTTGAATAGCACTGTGAGATTCCTGTGTTGACATAGCATGTTCACTTTTTGCCACCTAGCAGTTAAATGTTATTTTAATGTAAAGGTTTCAGTATGATTTCATAGGAAGGAGGACAAATATTGCCCATTCTATAGCTTGAGAAACTGAGATACAAGGGGAAGTTCAGCTACGCCAAGAGAGAAGGAAATCTGTGTCTTTTCCATTGGGCTTCACTGGTTCCTTTAGCAAAGTCTGCGTATTATTTCATAGAATCATAGAATCACAAAATAACCTGAGTTGGAAGGGACCCAACTCCTGGTTCCACATATACTGCTTTTTAAGTACTTTCAGAGGACAAACACTTCCCTTTTGACATTTGTAGCTCATGAGAAGCCCGGAATACTGAAGCTCCAAGGTATGATTTGAAGACTCTTTTTACTGTTTTTAACTTCTCTATTAATGATGTACTTTGTTTTGTCAAAACAGTGCGGATGAGACCTGCATTAGCAGTAGAAGGCTGCCCAGCTTTGGATTGTTGGAATAAAAAGATAGTTGTAATGGTCGGGCGCTGGCACAGGCTCCCCAGGGCAGTGGTCACAATGCTAAACCTGCTGGAGTTCAAGAAGTTTTTGGACAACACTTATTTAAATATGTATCGGTTATTACAAATATGTCTGGTGAAATACTGAGGTAGAAACTGTAGATAACTTTGATCAGTACATATTTGGTGTAGTATTTCTCTATCAGTATACTCCACAGGCTGCAAGACCTTTGGTGCTGCTCGTGCAGCCCATCAGACACCAAGGGGCTTGCGTGGATTTCCTGGGTGGGCTGAGGGAATGTGTTTTAGGACATGCATGAACTCTGCTTTGGCGAATAAATGCCTCCATGCCCTGTTCTGAGGCTGCCCTTGGCTTTTGCCTTTCCTCTCTGCCCTCCCACAAAGGCTGTCTGTGTTATTCTCATGAAGGATCCTGTGCTCCTCTTTCTCACCCCATGGCACATATATCCCTTCATTACTGCATTCCAGTCCCTTCCCTTAGATGGATACCAGATGTCCATCACTGTTTCTCTACATCTTCCTCCTCTTCATGCCAGCAGCTGTATGTGGTCTGTACCGCACCGTGCACCATGACCATAACCTCTCTCTCTCTTCATTACAGGGCTCCTTCATGTTCTGTCCTGCAGTCCCATTGCTGGGGCCTTCTTCTTTCTCTCCGTATTTACAACTCTTCTTTCTCTTCTGTGGCAAAGGTGCTCCTCATGTTGTGGGGATTTCATGAGCATCATGAACAATACACCACAGACTTTGGCAGGAAGATCTCAATGCTGAAGGGCAGCAGAAAGCCCAGATCCCCCTCTGCTGCTCTGCTCCAGACTGAAGCAGTCCGACCTCTCCCGCAGGACATCACGGGTGAAACAACAGGAATGTGTTGGTAACGGAGATCTTGATATCATCTGCTTTGGCTTCCTGGTTGACAGCAGCACTGAACGTACTTAGTCCACCCCCAGAAAAGATTCAGCCATCCACCTCTTCTCCAAAATCTCTTGTGAGGGAAAGATCCCAGCACCTCCTCAGGCATCTATTCCTTTTACAGTGAAACAAATCATTGCTCTATTGGGCTGCTCTGGTTGTTCCTTAAATTCTACATAGGAGCTGTGGCTGATAGCAATAGGTCTGAAATAGTGGTCTACAGAGCCAGGGTTCTGGTAACAGTAGCATAAACCAACTGAAAACCCAGTAGCTCTCCTGGTTCTGTTAATTTTATTAATTCCAGCAGCTCTATTTTGTATTAAATCATTTCCCAACACTTATTCCACAAAGACAGGATCTTTGCCAAGTACATGGTTACTTGATTGTGGAAGACAATCAAGGAGAGACCATCTATATATGTGATCTGGCAGGGAACTTGCTAGAGAAATGAACTACTAAAATAAAAGCTGTAGTATAAAAAAGTTGAGTCACACATGTGGCTTCTATTCTTCCTTGTTTATCAGTGGAAAAAAAGAAGCACATGTTCTCCAGTTACCTAACCAAGAGAAAATGAGAACAGCGCTATTTGCCTATCATTATTCATTATTTTAATGGTATCAGTGGCAAAGTATTCAACTTTGTGATCTACTCATCCAAGCAAGAATATAATGAATTCACCAGAGCTGTACTCAGAACTTCACTGTTGCCTCCAAGCACATCTAAGCTAAAAAAAAGATGGAAAACCAAGATTCTGCAACCACTAATGTTGCAGCCTCGAGCCAGTGGAAAAAATGCCTGTTCCTGTCAAGGGATGTTGGATCAGATCCAAAATAAGTGAAGATCAATAAAAGATAGGAAGAAGCCTGTGAATGAGAAGCACTATAAAAGTGCCCAGTATTATTACAAACATCCCGCAAGGCTTCTGATAATAGCACAGGAAAGCAATAGCTGTCATATTGTATTATTTGGGTAACAATATCCACTAGTCCCGTCTTGACTGCATTCCAATCAATACAAGATAAATGCTCCTATGGATTTTCCCCCCTTTTTATACTTTGTTAAAGAGATCCAATTCTCTTACCTTGCTGCACAGCGACTTCTAGAGAACTCACCTTTGGCACATGGATGATGGATGGTCGGGGGATGTGAGTGCAGAGCGCAATAGCGTCGTGGTTCAGCTTGTTAGCAGCAAACACTGATGGCTCTGTGGTAGCAGACAGAGGCTGAACTGCAGTGTGATTGCTAGAACTGCTGTTTGTGCGGCCGTGCTTTTCAGAGTACCAAATAGCTTTGAACATCCCCTCACTGCCCCTCTCTTCTGCCTGCCTGAGGCTGCTGGCTGCTCGTGCAGCTGGCTGCTGGCACACGGCTGAGGTCTCCTCAGTCTTCTGCTCCTCCATGGCTAGAGGGCTTGTGTTGGGCTGGTCAAACGGAGTGTTTTCGTGTGCATTTCCAAAGCAGGTGAGCAGGGCTGAGCAAGGGAAAGGATGCATCTTGGATGACAGGTTATCGGATCCGCTTAGCCTGCTTTTCACAGCAGCATAATCAACAGGCTGCAGAAGAGAACCCAAAATGAAAGCCCAGGCATAACGTCTTTACAGACTTCCCAGACCGAGCACCCCCTTTGGCTGCCAGATGCACCCAGGAGCGGGGTACTGCATGCGCAGCCCCCTCTGCCCTCCACTGCAGTCAGCCCGCTACCTCCTTGCCTCTGCCTGCTCCTACTGTCAGCAAGCCAAAGAAGTGCCAACACAATGAGAATGTTTGCAACAGTTGCATGCTCTTCCTCTGAGTTGTCAGCAGCTAAACAAAGCCCTCACAATAGTCCCATAACCCTGGCGGGCTACAGTTACAGAAACGGAGGCTGCAGCCTCAGGCAGTCCTCAGTTAATAGTGCTGCGGCCTCAAGTTACCTGGTGAAGGAGGCAAAAAGATAATGTAGCCCGAGCTCTCCAGCCATAATAGCATCATCATGTGTATCAGTGTCATCATAACAATAGTATAACTTGCTCCAATTACACTGCTCAGATATTTATTAGCCATAAAAAAATTGTTCATCTATCACCGACTTAGATTGGAAATGCACTTTCAAGTTCTGGTGTGGTGTCTTGTTGAGAAAGGAAACTGAGAGGTAGCTCTGGTCCGGGAGGAGAAGACAAGGTGCTGTGGAGGCATCTCATGTTCATGTTCTCTCTTTTAGCACAGCCAGGGGAAGCTCCTCCACTGCAGTGCAGCATCACTGCTCCCAGGTCTACTCCAACAGCACCCACTACACGTCTGACCCTCTGTTCCCCAGAGAAAATCAGGGCAGCATCCCACTGAAACTCAGCTGCTGTCAGACACATGGGGAGGCGTTTCTTTGTGCAGTGTGCAGTGTCTTGAGGCTGGCTACTGAAACAAGAATATGTGGGGAGGAGAGAAGGAAGGAGGGAAGAAAGGAAGGAGGAAGAGTTTGTACTTAGAGCATCTGTCTCCATAAAATCCCAAGTCTGCTTCTTTTTGTGCTGCCACCGGCTTCCTGTGTGGCAGTAGAGATGTTATTCAATCTCTATCTCCATCTGTAAAAGGGTGGAGACTAATCACTTCTTTTTTCCACCCACTACGTAGCTCCTGTTTCTTCACAAAAGGTTATAATCTCTTGTTTTTGAGATGCTGGTCTAAAAGATCTCTTAATTAAAATGTGGCATCTACCTGCTAACAGCATTCAAAGTGAAATCTTGACTTTTGATCTTTCCTAAGAATCTCGTGCTCTTCCTTTTACTCTTCTGGCCTGATGTGTTGTTAGATGTTTTGCTTGTCAGAGCCTCCATGTCAGGGCCTTTAACCTCTCTTACTATAAGGACTGACACTGTGCAAAAATGTAAGATGAACTCACGCTTCTAGTAGTTGATCAGGAACTGAAATACAGAAGGCTGAGAGTTAAATTCCCATTTTGTTAATGCCTGAGGCTCCCAGAGAAACGGAACTATCTCAAGTCGCTCATCCAGCAGATGTCTTCACCCACCAGCGTGCCCGGCTTTCCTCATTTCTGTATTACTCCCGTTAGTTCCAGTTTTCCGAAGGAAATGGATGAGTGCCACTAAAGAGATCCATCAGATACTCTGATTGTAACAGAACTACTGAAAATCAACTGCAGTGGAGACCTAGACTCAATCATTAGGAGAAACATGGGCTGATGCAAGTCTTAGTGTCATGTCTCTATTTGATAATTATGTTTGGGCTGCTGTGTTAGAATCATAACATCACAGAATAATAGACTACCCCGAGTTGGAAGAGACCCACAAGAATCATTGAGTCTAACTCCTGGCTCCACACCAGGACCATCCAAAATTCAAACCTTATGTCTGAGAACGTTGGCCAAATGCCCCTTGAACTCGAGCAGCTCAAGGCCATACCCACTGCTCTGGGCAGCCTGTTCCATGCCCACCACACTTCCATGACTTCCACGTCTCACATTTAGGTTTGTAAATACTGCAGAGAAAGTGCAATGCGCTATCAGGCTGACAGCATTACACAGAAGAGGATGACTTGCTGGATTGCTGGGCTGAGGCCAATGGGATAAAGTTCAAAAAGACCAAGTGCCAGGTCCCACACTTTGGGCACAACAATGCTACAAGCTAGAAAACTGTGTAGAGGAAAAGGACCTGGGGGTGTTGCTTGACACTTGGCTGAACATGAGTCAGCAGCATGCCCAGGTAGCCAAGAAGGCCAACAACACCCTGACTTGTAACAGAAATAACGCAGCCAGAGGGAGCAG
The DNA here is from genome assembly GCF_002078875.1 of Numida meleagris. Taxonomy (NCBI): domain Eukaryota; kingdom Metazoa; phylum Chordata; class Aves; order Galliformes; family Numididae; genus Numida; species Numida meleagris. The sequence goes on from NC_034409.1 coordinate 7,470,733, forward strand.
GGAGGTGACTGTCCCCCTGTACTCAGCTCTGGTGAGGCCGTACCTCGAGTACTGTGTTCAGTTTTGGGCCCCTATAGCTCTCTACAGCTACCTGAAAGGAGCTTATGGCAAGGTGGGGTGAGATCTTTTGCCAGGTAACAGTGGTAGGATAAGAAGTAATGGCCTTAATTTGCACCATGGGAGGTTCAGATGGATATTACGAAAAAATTCTCCAAAAGAGTGGTCAGGCCCAGGGAGGTGGTTGAGTCACTTTCCCTGGAGGTGTCCAAGAAACTTGTAGATGTGGAACATGGTTAAGTGGGGAAATATTGGTGGTAGGTGGGCAGTTGGACCAGTTGATCTTAGAGGTCTTTTCTAACCTTAATTATTCTATGATTCTATGACTCTCTGACTTTGGCTCAGGCCCATCTTGCTTCACTCATGAGCAGGTGAAGGCAGCAGCACTGATTTCAGTATTCCCCTTCAGTGAGTGCCAGGAGATAAAAGACTGGTTGTGTTGGTATGAAACTACTTCCCTTTGTTTTGCATACAGAAAAGACATAGATCTGTCTGGGAACTGAGCTTTTGAGATAGATCTGTTTGGCACCCATCTGGATGCCCTGCTCTTCTGCACGCCACTGTAGTCTCCTGTCTGAAAGTTTGGGGCTTTGCTTTGGGCTGCAGGTGGATGGCAGTTCCATAGATTTTTCACTTAACCTTTAAACTGCTTCGGTCCTTTACTAGATTTGACTTTGGATGCTTGTCTCCCTCAATTTCTAATTTATCAAAGGTAGGTAAAAGTATTTATTTTTCTCAGAGGAGTAGGACATTAAGCCCTGTGAGTTGTTCAAGTATCGCAGGACTGGAAGCCTGACAGGATCTCTCACATAAGGGAACTTCAGAAGCTGAGGAAGCACTCAGAATCTTGGGGTTTTGAATTTTATAGACTTATTGAGGATGCGAGAGTGGACCAATGTCAAAGAACAAATTTTCTGATAGGATTTCTGGTGCCTCCATTCATGGCTGGGACCCTACAGGATGAAGGGCACAGACAAAATGTTTGCAAGAAACTGCTGAAATGTTCAGATTCCCAAAAGAAGCTCAGTTTGAGCCTAAACATAAACAGAAGTTTAGAGATTCTATAATTTCTCGTAAGGCTAGTGCCCTATAAGGACAATTCCCTTTACTAATCCCTAGGCTTCATAAAAATGTCTAAGAGAAATTAGTAAAGTCCTCTAGAAGGTGTTTCTGTGTTATCTTCTAAACTCAGCTCTATGTTTTTGAGAATTTGCCCCACAATTGGGCAAGATATGGTACTCTTTGGGTATTCATTGTCTTTGCAAGCATTTCACTGTGACTGCACTGAAAATAGTAGCTCATGTGCTCACAACACATACAGAAAAATCCTGGATACTGGATGCAGAAAGGCTTTGTAACCCACTGCAGTATGAACACTGGGCTAGTTGATGCCATCCCATCAGTATTGATGGTACTGGATACGTATAGACAGATTTCATGGCCATAAGAGGTCAGGCAGACAGGACTAGCCAGTCAAGGGAATAGCTGCTTTCATGGGAACAGCATTTGATGTTTAAAGATGTGAACTATAATTTCAGTATGCCCAACCAAGACTTCAGATGATTTGACACATCTTTAATAACACAGTAAGGTGTCCCTGGAATTAAAATAATTATTTCACCGAGTCAGTCAGCCAATAACTTACACCCAGTTCTTTCCAGTCCTTTAATATGCCCTGCAAATACCTTTCTTCAGCTTTCTCACATCCTTGTGAGCTTATAGGGACACTAGGCTGTGTGAAGGCTAATTGCATGAATGAGTCATGAGCACCTAAAATCACTGTGCAACACAGAGGCATGCCTTTGTGAAGAGAAGCTGTTTTAAAAAGATGTCTGCCTGTGCTATCTCTGAGGAGAAAGGATATTGTCTGCTTTCTGCAAGAACCATGTAGATGCTTTTTCAGTCATCAAAATAACTAAATACTCTGTTGCCATAAGTAAATCATAGAATCATAGAATCATAAAATCACAGAACCATGGAATGGTTTGTGTTGGAAGAGACCTTAAAACCCACCCAGTTCCAACCCCTGCCAGTGGCTGGTTGACCCCCACCAGCTCAGGATGCCCAGGGCCCCCTCCAGCCTGGCCCTGAGCATCTCTAGAGATGGGGCATCCACAGCTTCTCTGGGCAGCATGTGCCAGTGCCTCACTGCCCTCTGAGTAAAGACTTTTTTTCCAACATCTGATCTAAATTTTCCCTCTTTTGGTTTAAAAGTATTCCCCCTTTCCTATCACAGTCAGACCATATAAAACTCAGTATCCCTCCTGTTTATAAGCTCCGTTGAAGTACTAGAAGGCTGAAATGTAGTCTCTCCAAAGCCTTAGAATCATAGAACCACAGAATCATAGAATCCTTAGAACTGGAAGAGACCTTTAAAGGTCATCTAGTCCAACTCCCCTGCAATGAACAGGGATATGCACAGCTAGATCAGGTTGCCCAGGGCCTGATCCAGACTCACCTTGAAAGTCTCCAGGGATGGGGCACCCACCACATCTCTGGGCACCTGTTCCAGTGCCTCACCACTCTCACTGTAAAGGACTTTTTCCTCATATCTAACCTAAATCTGTCCTCTTTAAGCTTGAAGTTAATTCCCCTTGCTCTATCACAACAAACACTGCTAAAGAGTCTATCATCTTTCCTGTAGCTCCCCTTTAGATATTGAAAGGTTGCTATTGAAGCCTTCTTTTCTCCAAGCTGAACAAACCCAGCTCCATCAGTCTTTCTTCATAAGAGAAGTGTTCCAGTCCTCAAATAAAAATATAAATATATAAGAGATTTGGGTATGTATAATTAATCTCTGTATGTACAAATAATGTGTGTAGTCTTTCCCTGAGTTTAAAGACAATGTGAGAGATTGCTACAAGTGGAGAACTTCAAAATGAACTGGTGGTGACATGTAACGGATGACAGTCATGAGCCCCAGCAATCAAACCCACCGTCTTCTCCATTTGGGATATTCGGTTTTGGCTTGAGCTTATCACTCTAGCTAACAATGACGGCATGATTCAAGGTTAATTTCATCTGAGCAGATCTCCTTGTACCCATTAAGCAGTTTGCTAACCCCAGTTTTACTTGTGATGAGATATTATTCAGACAAGTGACAAGACTTGCTTTATTTCTCTTGAATTTGCTCATAAATTACTGATGAGTTAAAATGTACTAGCATAATGCCTCAGCAAGCTGTACATTTCAAGTAAATGGAGAAGGTGAATATCAGCCAACTCTTGACCTGTCTTTGGTATCACTCCTTCGAAAGAAAATTTTCCTTCAGGTGGTTGATAGATATTATAATCTTTCCTTAGCAGGAGACATTGAATTATATTTTGCTCAGGCCTGCTGTGCTTCCAGCAAGGACTAAGCCAAATTGGTTATTTGGAGAGTCTGTTTTGGAGCACACCATCCTCCTTGAATGTTTACATGTTGTCCCTTCTATCCTCACCATTGTGCCTTTACAGTATCACTGATTTTCCAAGCATTTCCCAAAGCCCTGTTTGTCTGCTGGGGGTTTTCCATAGCCTGGTGTTTCCCTGCTGCTCCTCTTCATCATCATCCTCTAAGCCATAGCCGGTATCTGCTCCCTCCATGCTATTTGCAGAAGGAAAATATTCATTGTGTCAAAGTATATTTTAGGTTAAATCTGAGCTGGTAATGACCACCACAGCTCCACTGTGTTCAGAGTATGGGGGTCAGAAATGGTGAACTGAATCCTACCTCCTGCTATCCATTTTGTTACAGCCTGTCCAAACTTTAGACAAGAAAGAACAGCTGAAGTTCTGGCTTCCTCTACTTAATATACCCTGTCTATATAGGCATAACATATATGTTCTATAGAAAACTATGAGTAGGATATGAAGAGAGTGTACCTAAACCACAAAACACAGCTAGGAGATGGAGCCTAATGGAAGGCAGATCAGAGAAGAGCCATGCAGATGGCAGAGGACCAGCTCCAAGGGAAGGTTTAAAGGGCTTAGCTGGACACGCAACAAGAAAGCAGGAAGATACGATGCTCTGTTTTTATCTGCTAAGCATAAGGTTTGAGGTTAAAAAAAAAAGATTATGGTAGTCAGAACACTCCAGTTTTTTCATCTTCTGTTGTATTAGGCATCACTGGGGATAGGTGATGGGATTAGAGGGACCATTAGTCTTACAGAGTTACAGAAGTCCCTGTATTTCTAAACAGGAAAAACTTAACCTGAGTTGCAAAAAAAAGTTAATTAATTGTAAGCTAGTTTTAAAAAATTCACAGTGACACCAAAATCTCATTCCTGAGAGGTTATGAAAAACTCATTCCTTGTTATACTTTAAATCCCATAGGACTAAATGAGATAGAGACTGAGTATGCTCCTCTCCTTGAGGGACAGGCTATGATGTTGAGGGGTTATGACAATGCTTACCCTGTCAAAGGATGCTGGGGAAAAAAAGCTTCCAAAAGCTGCTGGCAAGAGGAAGGCTATGAAGGGCTAAACTTAAATCCTTCTCAACAAATTGTGCCATCCTGCTGCAGTATTTCAAAACAAAGAGCAGGATGATAGCAAAAGTCTGATGGATGCACACATGTACTCTTAATAACAATTCAGAGTCCTTGTTCAGATTTTCTGTTTTCAGCTATGTAAATAATATTCAGACTGAAGTCCTGAGCGTGGGAGCCCTCAGCTCTTGTGAACTAAGTCCTGAAATGGGTACAACCACGATGATAATCTTTATTTAGCTATCCTCCAGCTGAGCAGTGAGAGCTGGGAAAATCTGAAAGTTGCTTAATACATGAGTTCTTTTATAGAAAGCATCGGTAGTTTCTGAGGAGGATTTTGAGCCTTATTCTTCAAGTTAACTGTATAACAGCCAGTTGGCTGGCTTAACAGTAATTGAAATAAAACTTCCATCTGAGCACAGGTTGTCCTTGTCACCTTTGAGGAGTAAAAGAAAGGGATTATCTTGTGTCTCAGACCAGAGACACATCTCAGATGCAGCAGATGCATCCCTGGACCCTCATGGCCTGGTCCAGCACCAACCAGTTCACAATACACCTTGCTGGGACTTGGTGAGCACTGTATTGTGATCTGCAGAAACAGACAGTCCCCAGCCAGCTGCAGGGCAACACACAGGTTGGCATACGGCTGCAGCAGATTGCCAGAAGCCCTTTCAGAAACACGTGCTGACTGCCTCTGTCCCAGCAGGGGTTTTCCCCAACAGCTCTGATGTTCCCAGCTTCTGCATAACTGGCATGTGGGAGGGGGTTTCAGCCTTCCCTTGGCTGCTCCAGAGCCATGTTCTGGCTCCCTGCAGCAATGGGCAGGCTCCCTGCAGCCAAGCAAGCTGTGTTTGGGGCATCATCCTCTGGCTGCCCCTTCCTGCTCTGCTGGCTGAGCCAAACCCCTTCCAGCCACACACCACAGATGGCTAATTAGTATCATGGGGAGAGCAAAGCTGCTCTCTGGCCTTCTGTGCTGGAAAATGACTAGTCATTTTGCAGATGACATCCATCGCTGCTCTGCCTTTGCAGCGTGCAAACCCAAGCAGCACAGACCTGCCCTCGGGCACTGGTGAGCTGAATGGAGGACACAGAGAAATGAGGCGTGCAAAAGAAGAGAGTGATGTCTGGAGCATCTTGTCATTGAGAGCATGGGTGAAGGGTCCCATGGAGGTGCCAATAGCTGCCCTTGCTGGATGTCCTCTCTGGCTCCCGTTCACTTTCCTCTTGCTTCTCGATTCCTGAAGTCCCTTGGTGGTTTTCTTCTGGCAGGACAGTTGGTTTCCAGGATCTTTGCATTCCCACTGACCTCTTATCTGAACCCTACCCAAATCCACCTAAAAAATAGTGTCAGTGCTACTTCAGGGCACCATCATGGTCTCTGACCTTTCAAATTGCCTCATCACTTGACTATGCTAATTACAGTGTGCCAATTTGCTCTCAGTATGAATTCACCCAATTCCTTTGACTCAGAGCCCTTCGCTGACCAAGTCTCCGTGGCCAGCAGGTCTGAGAGCTAATCTGTGGATCTGAGAGTCTGGGATGTATCTCACAGGCACAAAATTGCCCTCTGAAATTGCTGATGCAGGAAGAATTCCCTTCTTCCCTCACTTAGGCTTGAAATACACCCTCACAGGATTTCAGTCACATATTATTCTTTGCATTCTGCACACCTGCTGAACAAAACCTGACCTTCACATCAACACAGTAACAATTTGTAAGTAATAAAAATAAAATCAATGTAAAAGGGCAACATAATGAGATATTTTTGAATTGTGCAATTGCAATTTGGTTTGTATTTCCCCATAAGCCTCTGGGTGCTTTATATAAGCACTTCAAAAATTCTAACATTTCATTTATATGATGAAAAATATCATCTCTTTTTCCTCTGTATAAAGAAGTCATCTTCCAGGCAAGAAAAAAAAAAAGGAAAAAATAAAAAAGAATATCAAAACAATTATCACTTCACAAAACTATTACTTTGGTAACTAATATTAAAAAGAATCATAGAATCACCAAGGTTGGAAAAGACCTACAAGATCATCCTGTCCAACTGTCCATCTATCACCAATAGCTCTCACTAAACCATGTCCCTCAACACGTCTGAACGTTCCTTGAACACCTCCAGGGTCGGTGACTCCACCACCTCCCTGGGCAGCCCATTCCAGCGCCTGATCACGCTTTCGGAAGCGTGGTCAGCCTGAATCTCCCCTGGTGCAACTTGAGGCCATTATCTATACAATCTTTATATGATCTATATAATGGCCTTGCTCAGAGCCGGACGATTACTTCAAACAGGGTTCAGAACCATTTTGCTGTTCTTGGTCTAATTTTGGCTGAGTCTGCACATCACTTGGCTTTGTTCACTTTGCAACACCCATGCTAGACTCTAGACCTATTGCCACTGCACCTTCATACCACTTCCACACTCCACATATCATAGTTTCGTTGAGTTCCGCAATTAAAACATCCTTTTTTCTTACACCCACAGCTCACAGGTGCAGCCTTCCACTGCTTGACTCGCAGGGCTGGGTTCTGCTGGCTGCAGCTGGCTGCCCAGCTGAGCCCAGAATGCATCTAGCAGCTGTCTTGCTCTCACAGATTGCTCCGATTTCTATGAAAATAGTTTTAAATAGCTGTTTTCCCCTCACTTTCAACTTCACGGTGATATGATCAGGTTATGACAAACCACATTGTGGGTGTGTTTTGCTCTACCTTCAGAAACAAATATTTGGCAAGAACAGAAGTCACTGGCACGCTCAAGTTCTTCAGGCTTGGAAAATATGGCCTTTTATTTACACACCTCAAATATGAAAATAACAGCCAAATTTCAGCAGCAACTGTGAATATTATTGCAACTGAGTCTATCTGCATCGAGCGTGAGTGAGTGGGTGGCAGAGGAGCAGCTGAGGCTGCATCACAGTGCATCACATCTCCTACACCCAAACGCCCTTAAAACTGCAGACCATGTGGAGCTGGTGTTATGCAGACAGAGAGGGCATAGATAGAGTATTAAGAAGGTGGATTCTAGCAAATAAATAGATGTCAAACTTGGCTGGCCTGAAAGTTGCCCAGTGCTGGCTCTGCCCATGCCTTGCTCCAAGCCCCCTCTGCTGGAATTTTAGTTATTTTGGGATAGCTACCAATTTCACAGTTGCATTTTGAGATCCACTGAACTTTCACAAACCACAGAAACTCTTCAGAAAGGCTGTGGGGAAGCATTCACTGATAACAGTATCACATTCAAGGAGCTCTTGGCTCAGCTCAGCCACCTGCCTTCAACACTCCCAACAAGACAATGCTCCATCTCCATCCATAGCCATAAGCACAGCCAGAAGGTCACATCTCAGCCTGGGTCCTTTTGGCAGAATCCTCTTTTGTGATTCTCTTGTCAGCAAAAGTAACCATTGCTTCACAGCTTCCTTCTATGCTCTGCTGCAGGTGGACAAAACACTTCCTCTCATCATGTGATGCTGGGAGACAGAAGGCCTTTCTTTTGCCAGAGTCTACAAAATGGTGGTCTCAGCAGTCAGGAAAAAATAGCTTTTCAGGCTGCTGAATTTGCTGGCATCAGCAAATGTTCCCTTACAGAACGAGACTGCTCCAGAACGCTGCAGGCTGATGGCAGCTATTTCTGCATCAGCTAATTGGGTATGGGAGTCCCACCTGGTATACAACACATTTCCAGAGTAAACATTTTCCTTCCCCCTATTTTTAAAACTGTTCCTTAAACGCATACATGACTTGAGCTCCTTTCCTACAAAATAATTTTGCATAGCAAACCCTACCAACCCATGGTACGATGGAAATTTTGGGGCTCTGCTGAGCTCATTTGACTCATGGCAACAGTGAGTCTATCCTCATGTGACACACCACTCCACGGTCACACCTCGGGCAAAGGAAGTCATGGCTGAGCACACAGGACATCGCCAACTGAGATCTAAATTTCTACCTCAAAATAAATACATGTTCTTGGCCACAAGGAAAACTGGTACTTTAAAAAACTGCAGGCAGTGAGCTTCATTCATTTACTGAAATTGTTTGGCAATGGAATACATATTTGTGTTTTTTGTACGTAGTTTTACCTCACTGCAAAACGATAGGGTAATTTTGGACAGAAAACGCAGATCATCTTGCTCAGATAAACTTGGGAGGAAAATGGAGGTAGGCAGAAAGTTTCAAATAAGTTATGCTTGGCCAGGTCCCCAAAGCTAATACCCTCCTCCTTTATGAAGTGCTAGAAAATCTTAACAAGATGGAAGGGATGAGGAACATAGCTTTAACTTTGCAAGAGCACGTGTCTGCAAGACAAGTAACGTTAACACTAAAGCAGGGCCTTCGTTTACTACCAGCTGACATCTGGCCACCCCAAAACTGAGATTTTACACTTCAGGCCGTAACTCCTACTCAGTTTCTTGCTACTGAGCTACTGTGAAGCTCAGCCCAAGCAGCGTGTCTCAGACTGGACGGTGTAACATCATCTGCTGCAGGTGGAGGGAGATCTGGTCAGAAAGGCAGTTTGACTGATAACCAATAATTACTGAATGAGGAGAAGAAATCTGGTGTTTCTCAGTGGTTCTAGCTGCCACTTTGCTTTTCTTCAGACTACGTAGAATGGAAAGTTCTGTGTTACAAGAAAGATTGCTCCCTTAGTCCCTTTCTCAGGGAGGAGAAATCTGCCCAGTCTTTTCAACAAAGCTGCACCAGTGGGCAGGTGGATTCAGCCCTCCAAATAGGTAAAGATAAAACAATTGGGCTGTAAGAAAAACATAGTGCATTAGTGTAAAATCTGTTGAGAGTCTTGACCTGCACATTGGAGCACCTCAGCCACATTTCACACATTAATTTCCATGCAGTTCTCCACTTCCTTGTTTAGAGCAGATGTACCCAAATATCTTACTAATATGTATTTTTTTCTATCAATTTATCTACTTATGCTTGTGACAAGAAATACTGAAAACTTGCTGAGAAACCAAATAAGACAGACTCAATTCAGTGACTTCAACACACCTATCTCATCCAGTGCAGGCTGACACGACACAGGACCTCCAGAAGGTGCACATCCTTCCAGGCCAGCTGGAAGTCCCACAGGGTATCCTAGGACATCCTAAATGGCTCTAGATATGCTCAGGCTAGTGATTCAAATCTAGGTTTACCAGACAATGCAAGACTGTCAAGGGTCAGAGGCGAACTTTCAGGTGTTTTTTTAATTTGTAACGCATTAGAAGTTTGCTCATTACTCCTGGGAATACAGGCAAGGCTCTTTTCTTCCCTCCTGGTTGCGCTACAAACACGCACCCTGATTCTCTTGTTCTTTCCCTTGTCTTTGCCAAATCTCGGTAACTTAGCTTTGAGTTACACCTAAGAAAAAAGAATAAAAGGATCCTGTTGTTTGGGCCATCCTCCTAGGAAAACACAGGCACAATGCCTGCTCACTGGGCTGCTCAGGGACCGCATCAGTGCCTATGAAAATTACAGCATCACGAGTTCATTAACCCCAGTGTACTGAAACAGAAAGCGTGCCTACAAGTAACCACTGAAATTGAAGCAAATGCAATCTGAATCCTTTTCCTATTGGCTTATGATGTGGCACTGAACTGTGGAAATAACAGCGTATTCCAAGGGCTTCCAACACACGAAGCAGCTTTTTTCCTAAGTTCTGAATCATGTTTTATTTTTCTCCTCCAGCTAGCAATAAACAGGTCTCACTTTCTCCAGAATGGTTCAACCAGATGAAGGTTTTGTCCTGCTGCCGAGGGATCTGCTGCCAATCTCAGGCTTTGGGACCAGCTCACATCCTGCCCATCAAGGCTGAAGCTTCTCATTCAGGTCTCAGTCCTGAGTCTGTCCTGCTGCTAATCAAAGCTTTCCTGGGCACAGCAACGCAGGCTGGGAGATGGCACACTCACCTCTGCTGGGTTTAGAGGGGATTCTGCTGACTCTGGCGGGGAGACAGGAGCTTTCTAAGGCAGAACCACAATGAACTCTGCTGGCCTTTTATAAGTTGTACTGATCTTTCTGCATCATCTATTTCTCAACTTAAAATTAAGCTGTACGGGATCTACCTGAATGGAAGGCAAATAACTCATTTAAACAAGCAAAACGTCCTGGACTAGTGGGATTTTCTGGTTGTGTGACCATCCATTGTATAAACACCAAATAGCAAGGGATTTGAAGAATGCCAAACAAAATAAAATGTATCACACTAAAATATTTCTTGATCTTAAATATGAGAGATGAGAGCTCAAATTATACTGAAATCCTCTGAAAACTTCAGCTTAGCAGAGTAAGCAGAGGTGGCAAAATCCCTGGCTACCTATGGATTTTGGCAAAATATAATACAGGTGGACAGAGATGTAACAAAAGAGTTTAGTGATCTATCAAAAGAGGTCAAATAGTTTATGTTTTAATTTATGATTGCTTCTAAACCGCGTTAGACTGAGTATATGTGGCAAGATGCTGCAAAGACAACAAACAAAAGAAAATGCAGGATCGTTCAATAATTATTCCCAAACAAAGATCTACGGTGTATGGAAAAAACCCCACAGTAGATCACAGATACAGATCAGATGAGGCATTCAAGAACAGCAGGGCACCATCTGACTTTCTTGAACTGGCAGGAAAAATTCACTAAATCAAACAGGTCCTTACCTTCCTCACACCACTCTGTGCTGCAGCTGCATAGCTGCAGAATCTATCACATTATCACTCTGGTGCTGGAAATTTTTGTTTTAATTAGAGCATAGCATGTATTTATGCCCTACAGATCTTCCTATCCGTGATAAAGATTAAAAGTGCAAAGTGAAACTCATTATTCTCTCCTTTGTGCACTACAGTCTGGCTTTAAAAACACAGACTCAGACTGTTAGGTTTTCCAGGATTTGGCTTTATTCAGTAGCATACAATAGAAAAAGGTTATCTGCAGGGTCCCTGCCTCTTTCCTTTACCACTAAGATGAATGGAAAGAAGCTTCTAGGGAAGCCAAGATAGATTTCTGTCCAAGATGCTGCCTATGGAAGCTGCAGCCAAATAACTCTGTATGAGATTACAAGCTGATTTTTGCTAAACCTCAGCTTCTGATAGAAGTGCATGAAGATGCAGTCACATGCCATGTTTTGTCAGAACTCACGTATCCACAACCACCAGCAAGCTGCAAATGCATCACTGGAACCCTACCTTCAACTCCCAGCCTAAATCTTAGCAGAGCTCAGAGGCAACTCATGCAACATGGCTGGAGTGATTTAAACCTGCCTCACGTCAATATAACTCGTGCTTGTAAATTACAAAGTCTACTGGTGTTGGCCACACTCAAAATCAATGGAGAACCTAATCTCCGCTCCACTTGGGTATTGATTGAACTCCATTGACTTAAATTCAAATCTACTAAATCAATAGAGCTCCCTCGCACCGACACAAAATCTCAGGTTAGAGGTACTTCTATCAGTGTAGCTTGTCCAAAGAAAAATCATTTTAGCAGGATTAATTTTTTTGCCCGGGTTTCCCTGTGGATACGGTTGGACAACTGCAAGCAGGCAAGTTAGTTCCTTAAGACATTTAAGAGGAAACAGCAATGCTGCAAAGAAGAAACCTCCACAAAAGACTGGAAAAGCAGAAGGCAGGACACTCTGCACAGTCCTCCAAAGCTTGACCATCCCTGTTTGCTGGGTTCTTGCGCATTACAATGTGTGCGAATTCTGCCAATTTTCTGCAAGAGTAAAATGAAAAAATGAAATTACTGAACCGCCTTGCAACAAAGGTTTGATATTAGAAACTGAATCAACCCATCATGGGAGTGGGTCTAGATCAGCCCAGTGGACCTGCAGAGGAATGTGTTCTGTGCCAGTTCTGAGCAAGAATTTCTTAATGGATCCATAGCAAAGAATAATAAGAAGAAAATCAGAAGAGCAGATGCATACAAATAGTGGTGATGCATAGTAAGAGGTTGAGTGTTTCCTAGCAACACAGGCTTTAGGTGGTTAGTTTTGGTTAGCATTCTCTGGCTAACAGCTGCAATTTTCATCTGCTCCTCACTTGCCCACCCGTGCTGAAAGAGAGAAGAAACAACAGAGGATAGGACCCATCTGTGCTAAAGCTCATTTCTGAAAGTGATATTCCTGCTTGTGTGGGCTCCTGATTCTGACGGGCTGAAAGCAGCTCCAAATGCCCGTTCCTGCCGCATGTGATGAGCTCAGAGCTGGACCTTGCTGCAGGACGCACAGCTTTCACCTCAACTCTGCTCTGGCACTCTCCTCCTTCCCTACCTCCAACCCATAGCACTGGAATAACCAACAGTTAAATCAGTTCTTACTATCATCAAGTAGAGACCCTTGACTTCACCAGTAATAGAGCAGAGACCTCAGGTTTTATTTATTTATGGAATTCTTCTGTGGCTTTACTCACATCGTGTTATTAGAGAATAACATAGGAAAGCAGTGTGTGTGTGTGCATGTGTATGTGCATCTGTATGCACAGGTCATGGCTGACAGGGACCCTGGCTTACTTATTGCGAGGTGAATAATTCATGATTGCATGTCTGTTAGTAACCTTTTCCAAAGGTGTTTGAAAAAAAAAACATCTAGCATTGCTAGGGTACTACAAAGCCAGTTCCTAGAAAACTCTGCAACAATACCTGTAGACAGTACCTGTGAGCAATATGGCCTTGGTAGCAGTGTCTGCTCTGGGGTTTCTGCATGGACACGAAGGGTCCAGAACCTTCCTCAGGATCCCAAGTTCTGCTTTCCCCACACTAATTCTACTCACTCCTTCCCAGCCTGTCAGAAACCTCAGGTTCAGCCTTGCTCATCCTGGAAAGCTCCACAGATTTTAATTCCAGTTTCTTTTCTGCAAGAGGAAAGAATGTAAGAGATGCTTTAGAGAGCACGTAAGGCTTCACGTTGTCCTTAACTCCTCTGTTCTGCCAGAGAGGAAAAAAATACATAGTTGCTGAAAATTGCCGAAGGGAGGCAGGGAGAGCAGCTGCTACGCCCCACACAACCCGTGCTTGCCGTCCTCTGCCCTCAAGCCTCCTGTGCTCAAAAGTGTTTAAAGCTCAGGACCAGTGCTTTGTTGGTCCATGACATCCCTAGAGTTGGTGGCAGCAGCTCCTCTGTCACATTTCTTTTCCCCATAACTAGGATTCTCCATAGCCCCTAAGAGGAAGGCTGGAGAAGAAATCTTATCAGCCCCCAGAGCAATCTCTCAACAGAGGGAATCACAAGATGTGCCCAGCTGTGAGAAGTGCCAACCCTTGTGTTTTGCTAGGACAAAAGCAGCCGAACCACAGGACAGGAAGCCGTGGGAAATGGGGCTCCGTTCAGTCCCTATGCTGGCTGTTTATATGCGACATTCAGGTTTTATCTGCCACCACACACTGTCTGAGTAAGAGGAGAGCAAGCAAGTTTTTGACATACAAAGAAAGCAAAGACTAATTAACTAAAGGGGAAGAAGAGATTCCATTTATTCAGGTTATTTAAAACTCTGCAGTCTTTGTTAACAGCTGCTCAACTTGAACAAGCAACCTCACTCTCAAGGATTCAGCACCGCTCCAGCTTCACTGAAGAGTTGGGAAAGTGCCCATCCACGTGTTTGAGTCATCCAGACTGCTCTGTCTGGGATGAGAATACAAGCCCCAAACTCTCTTTCTTTCCTGGCCTAATCTGTAAGTAGACACAAACAGATTATTTCCCTTTCTTCTTAGGTTTAGAAAGCCAAAAGAACGGAAGGAGTCTGTGGGCAGGGACCCAAGAGAGACAAACAAATGTGACAAGAAAAGACTCCAAAGCCCCAAAATTTGCTTTAAAACCTCAGCCTACATACACTGTCTGACAAATATCTGTCTTCTTAAACTTTTCACACATCTTAAGCAGAAATACATGTCATCAACTGACTTCAGCAATGACTTTTGTAGGCAAAGACGGGAGCATTTTCAGCCCTTTTGAGAGCTCACAGGCGTAGAAGATGCACCCAAAAATCAGGGGCTAACTTTGTCAGAAGTCACCTGCTGCAAGCATGGGAATCCCTCTTCTTGGGGGTAAAACACATCTCCTGGCAAAGCAGAGAGCACAGCAGTGCCAGAGACCTGCTCTTAAAAAATGTCGTTAACACGCAAATAATGGCTTCTCTATTTCTAGGTGGTATTGAATGATGTTATTATCATTTTGTTTAATTTTATATCTGTCATAAATCCTGTAGGTAACCCTTGGATTGTGCCAGCTTGTCACATGAATAAACATAATGAATGTGCAATTAAATGAATTAATGCAGAAGGCAATGCACCAATGAAGCACTCCTCTCTCATGCTGGAGTGCATCACACGGAAAACAGCGGGGGATTTCTGCTAACTTTTACTATGTATGGAAGGCAAACAGACTGCCTGTGGTTTTAAATCAAGGATGAGAGCCTACTGTCTTTACCTATTTGATCTGCCTCACTGGGACCCATGGTGAAGAAGCACTCTTCAGCACAGGAGTGGGAATTCCTGTTGGTTTGGCTCACATCTTTGCTTTTCACTTCTTTAATGGCTGCAGGTTCTTCAAGATCTTGTGTTTTTTCTCTGTTGTAGAACAGAACTCAGAGAAATAATATCTGGACATGAGAACAGCGCTGAAATATCACCAAATAGTAACCTGGGAAAATAGAGACCTGAAAATCCATGTTCATGCAAAGGGAGGTTCCATGGGGAAGACTGGTGCTACTGACGGTGTCTGCTGCGTGGAAGGGACAAGCCAAAAAGCTGCAAGCTACAAAAATCTCAGGGGTTGCCCCACACTTCCAAAGAAGTGAGGAGTCCCTGCAGCATCACTAATTAATATCAGAGCACGGAGAGATTTTACAGTGTAAAGTGTGTGACTGCACAAAGCTCCTGCAGTAGGACCCACCAGAAAATGAGTCCCAGCGCTGCGGCCCTCACATCTGCCCTGAAATCGAGTCTTTCAGCCCTCATAAGCATGCACAGCTTTCCACAAATATGACAGCTATTTTCCTTATGTGCAACTACCTGGACCCAGGTGGGTAATACCAGAGAAAAATATCAGGTGCCTGAAATACATCAGCCCTGAAGTTCTCACCGAGGGAGAACAGGGCAGTCGTCTGCTAATAAGCAGCGCTGCGTCCCTTCTCTGCCCCCCTTGCCTCTCCCAGTTTCAGTCTGGAAAGGTGAAAGGGGGTTTCAGTCTTATCTATTCAGTCATCAGCTGCTGAACTGCCAACAGCTATGCTAATTTTCCCCTGCTGTAATATGGCGTTTAGTGTCCCAGCCAACGATCACGGAAGCTGCTGGAAAGAGTCCTACTGATTTCAATGACCGTCCAACAACATGGAGCCATACACGCCGAAAATTAAGCACTGATCCTCCAAACTCATTTCACACAGGCCACAGGACTGTCCTCTGTTACTAGCAATTATCATCATTACTGTCATTACGGGATTTGAAATAAAGCCCATGAGAGCAGATGGACAGTGATTTTTATCTAACAGAAATTCTGCCATTTAAGGAGGACTTTCTCAGAACCTGAAACAAAAGAGGATGGTTCCAGATGCTGTTCTGTTCCTTTTCCATCCCCACAGCTGCTGACCAGTTATGGTGTCCACAGCAAAATTTGTATTTCTTTCAAATGAAATGCAAAATCTGTCAAAAAAAAACAATCTTTACATGCTGCAACGAGAAAATAAAAGCCTTAAGTTGAACAACAGAAACCGGTACAGCTGCCAAAGGAAAGTTAGCAAGTGAGCTAAAGACAGGGATCATTAACACTTTTTAATTTTTTTTTTAATTAAAAAGAGAGATGACTGCTCTGTAGTTTAGAAATAGAACTCTAATTTCATCTTATAGATAATGGTGGGCTTGTGGGAAAGGAATTTGTTCTGTCAACTCTGTATGGATCCCATTAACACTTTTTTTAATAAAAGGAGTTCAGAATCTATCAACACTTTCATCTCAGTTCAATAAAGCTAATCCTAGAGTCAGTTTTAACATGGGCGTTTAATTGTGTTTAATCACCTTCTGCAAAAATCAATTTAGGTGACACGATACTGACCAGGACTGGTCAGTAGAGATAAGGAAGAGTGATGTTCTAGCTACCCCAGCCTATTAAACCCATCTCTAAGCAGGCAACTAATTAATGTAGTTATCCTCATAACACCCTTGGGAGGAAGGGAAAATGCTACGCTTGGGTTTTTTTTCAGATGAAGAACTCAAGAAACAGTAAATTTAAATGACTTCCTCAAGGTCACGCTGCAAATCTCTGACAGCATACAAAGTCACTTTCTTGTTTCAAGCTTATACCCCCATCCCTAAACCAGTTCTTACACCTGAAATTAAGGTATCTGTCACTGACTTGCAGCTGAGTGTGACTTATTTTGGCAATTAGCTCTTCCTACACTGCTAGGTTAGGCACCGTCTGTTTTGTAAGGAAGTGATACTACAGTGTACCAAATTTACCCCAGTGCTCATTGAACACCGGGTTTTCCACACACAGCACAAAAGTGAATTTCATTCATATTTTACCTTGGAACCGGCTTGGAAAGCTCTGGGATTGCACCATGGCACCTTCTCTAACTCACGATGTCACGCAGGCCTGCATTATTAACCATCACATTTTAAATTTACAGAGCACTCTCCAGCAACGATCTCAGCACACTTCCTATCTATTATTAAAACCTCCCAACATTCCTATAAAGTCAGTCTGGCATCATTTAGGAGATGGAAAAACTGGAACATGGAGAGGAAAAAGGCCAAAATGCTAGCAGGGAGTTATCTGAAGGTTTTCCTATTATTTTCCACAGAAAAAAAAATTGAATGTACGTTTAAATGTTCTCAGATTTTACATAAGTCATAAAATTGTTTAATCAACCATGACCATCATAGATATGCCCAGAGATGACAGCACCTGATGCAGACTACAGCAATTCTCAAAACAGCGAAGAGAATATATATCTCTTGTTTTGTTAACACGGATTGTATATGCAATTATCCGTAGCACAGGCTTATTGTTACTCTAAAGAAAATCATACCTATTTGATTTTCATAATTGCGAATAAAGCTTTCTGAAATGTGATCTGTGTGAGTTCTCAGTTCTAGCAATGAAATATATTCCCTGTGTTTAATTTGCCATTAGTGCCTTCCTCTTCCTTCTACTGAATAACCTGCAATCGGATGAATAGCGGCAGAGAAGAACAGTGTCAGAGCAGCATGGAAGAGGCTGGTATCTTCGGGACAATGCTGCTTTCAGACAAACTGAGACACTGGCAGTTTCCCTCAGGAAACTTCAGAGTACAGGTTGACAGCTCTTTGCGTGAACACCGATCAGAGTCCCAGTCTCTTCCCCCTCTGCACTGCTCTGGTAAGGCCACATGTGGAATACTGTGTCCAGTTCTGGGCTCCGCAGTTCAAGAAAGACAGAGAACTGCTGGACAGTGTCCAGCACAGTGCCACAGTGATGATGAGGTGCCTGGAGCATCTCCTGTACGAGGAAACAAAAGCAAATAGATGATCAACATGCTTTATGTCATCTGAAGCAAAAAAATATTCTTGGGATATTCTGTAATAAGCGCTCCAGTGGGAGTTAAAAAAATCTGGCTTCAACTTTACTGCAAACCTACCGAGCCTAACTGGCTCAACGTTGTAGATGATTTGTAACATTGCAATTACATGCTGTGTTGATGCCACCTGCAGGCACTAATGCCAGCCTTTCAGCAGATTTGCCTGCCAAGCTTTCTATGTACTTTTTCTGCCAAATACTTGCTTTCTTTTTTTCTTCTCGATGTCAGTGAATGACTCCAGAGCAATCCGAATCTCGATCCATAAAAACATTCCGTCCAGCTTATTAAAAATTAAAACAAGTACTTAATTCACTGATTGATCATGACATTTAATTGCTGATCCACTAACTGAACTTGCCTCTTCCCTGCCACTTAGCTACTGCGATTATGAAGCAATGAAGACACTGAAATCAACTTTCTCAAGTGCCTTTTGCAATGGATGGCAAGTGTTAAAGCAAATCCAGAAGTCATCTCCACCTTCCACCATCCTACCATCAGTAGGACACCCGCGCCTACCTGTACAGTCTCATGTTGTCTGGGGGAAGACTGTTTCTGAAAACCA
This sequence comes from Numida meleagris, assembly GCF_002078875.1. Taxonomy (NCBI): domain Eukaryota; kingdom Metazoa; phylum Chordata; class Aves; order Galliformes; family Numididae; genus Numida; species Numida meleagris. Next base: position 7,489,359 of record NC_034409.1, read on the forward strand.
AGAGGGAAGTGCCACCTAGTGGACCTCTGTCCAGATCTCCTCACAGCCAGGCTCTCCTGGGAGCTTTCCTTAGTAGCTCCTCTGACCTCAGTCCCATCCCCAGGCTGGAGATCACAGTCTTCCAGCTGCCAGATCCTCCTCGGAGCTTAATTTCCTGATAATTAAGTCAGAAAACACATAAGATAATTAAAAGGAGTTCTCTCATCCTTCCTTTCTCATCCCAAGGGACATCTTAGAGTATATACACTATTTACCAGACACGAAACAGTCTGTTGTTCAGAGATACTTGCTTCCATTCTAAATACTTAACAGGTGTTACTGCTTTTTTTTTTTTCTATAATCTCCATGATTTCCCTACTATGGACAGTATTTCTGCACTCAAGCCTTGCAGGCTGCCTGGGAATACAAGCACTATTTTGGGCAAGTTCACGTCACACTGTGCTGGCAGCTGGTCTCACGGTGGCAGGCCTGGTTTTTGGATGGCTGACAGATGTGCCACAGACTGGGAGAGAATGGGCATCTCTGAGATTCTGACCTTGTCTCAGGCAAAGAAGCTTTGTGCCACTGATTTGGAAATAATGCTAACATGTTTCAGCAGCATACCAAGCCATATCTACATAGTGTTGGAGCAGGAGAGCATGGTGGGCCTGTCTGATGTGTATACCTGGGAACGTGTGGGACTCTGAGCAGACTGGGGCTTGGTCCTTCTCCTGTTCATGACCAGAAGGAGAGCTTTGCCCAGGGGTGCGAAAAGCAAACTTAGTTGCGCCCTGAGTCCAGACTGCTGCTGGCATCAGTGTTCACTCTTCCTTTCCACCTTAAACATATTAAGGCTTTCACTTACTCACAGAACTGTCATAACAAATAGGGCAACCTTTTCTTTAGAAGTGGGTTGTTTACCCTATTTCTAAGCTAACTCAAGCCCAGTGCAACTTCAGAGTTTCCCATTACCTAAGGGAAACATGAAGCACACAGACAGACAAGCTCTTTTTACTCCACTACTACTGGCTGTCGCAAACAACTGCGAAGGCATTTCCAGCTGCTCACAGGTAGGTTCACAGCTGTATGGACTGTTAACTGCATTAGTTAAGGTAAGCAGAACTTCTGTGTGTCTGTCCTGATGTATCCACGGCATAACAACATCTGAAGAATAACTGTAGATGTGCTTAGTTGTGTAGGTGACATTGGTAGTGTGGCCACAAACACTTTTCCACACACACATTACACATAGCCTTTCAGGTTCTAATCCCATTACCAGGTTTTTTGTTTGTTTGTTTTTGTTTTGCATAAATGGTGCTAATGGCACTGGGATAGAAAGCACAAGAGAAATAAGATTTCAGTTCTCCTTTACCCTCCTAACTTTAATGTCTCTTTCTGTTCATTGCTTTCTACAATACCTTTTTCCAGCTCCCCTGGTCTCTCTTGCTCACCTTTACTCTTCTCTTTCCATTACTCTGCTTACAAGAGGAAACAGAAAGGAACTACAGTTTGAGTACACTGCAAAGGTATTGTTTTCAGCGGCACCAGTTTTGCCTTTATCAGCACTGTGATCATCTCATGAGCACAAACAGCTGCAAGCTGATCTACAGCTATGGAGCTCTTGGTCAGCTTTCAGCAAGCTCTGTTAGTGCAAGGGCAATAGTCCTACGGCTTAGGAAATAAAACCCGCTGTAGTTTCAACCACTAGCAAAGCTGAGCACGTATCCCAGAGATGCACAGGTCAATGACACAACTGGTCATGCAGGCTGCCCCAGCTAAGAGCTACCTTCAGTAGCACGTACACACAGGACTCATATAAAACACACACAGGCAACTGTGATCCCTTCCTCTTCATGGCTGTTGCGTACAGAAGTTCGCCAGTGCAGGCACACAGTGCACTCTCCACATTCACAAGTGCATGCACATTCACACACCAGCATGGCCCAGCACCCCTGCCCAGATCTTGGGCCCCTTACCCACTTCACAGGTCAACTACTCAGACCATGGCCCTATAGCCCAGACCCACACCAGTATCTGGCACTGAAGTTCACCCACCCACATCCAGATCTTGTCAGGATTGGGCAATTAACCCCTGCAGCTCACATATACACAGGAGAGAGTGCAAATACACATAAATTAGTGCAACTGCTCAGAGCTGGTTCCCATCACTGCCTCCCTTTCTCATTATCCCTTGTTGCCTTGGAAAAGGTCCTTGACCAGTGCCTCCAGAGGAGCAGTCAGTCTCCTCTTACACACCCTTATGTCCATCAAGAGAGATCCACCAGCACACACCACCAAAATCACGCTGGAACATGGTTTCTGGTGACTTCCATCTGTGCTTTAGCTCAAGTGTAGCAGCCTAAGCATATTCTCCTCCTCCCTTTTCACAAAGCAACCCAACATCTACAACTGCTAGATCCATGCTCCTACCTCTTTCAGTGAAACCCTCTAATATTAGAAAAAATTCTTCTCGGGAAGAGTGGTGAGGCATTGGCACAGGCTGCCCAGGGAGGTGGTAGGGTCACCGTCCCTGGAGGTGTTCAAGAAACGTGCAGGTGTGGCACTGAGGGACATGGTTAGTGGGCGTGGTGGGGATGGGTCAGTGACTGGACTAGATGGTCTTAGTGGTCTTTTTCAACCTTAATGGTTCTTTGCCTGAGAAACACAGCTGCCAAGGTTTTTAGAGCCTGAAAGCGAAGCGCTGAGGCAGCGCTGCTGTTGGGGGATGTGAGGAGCCTTCAGCATGTCAGGAAGAGGCGAGTTCTGCCTAAATGACATTAAATCTTCCCAAATTTTAGGCAGTTAAAAAGCACACTGATTAGTAATAATAATAATAATAATCTGTGGTAGTGCAGATGGATTTCTCCAGCAGAAGTGGAGACACCACGATGTGCTTTCAGATGTTGGCCACGCCTGGTTAGGCTGTGCAGAAGCAGCACTTCAGCCTGACCGCCTCACTTTTAATTACGAGACTTGGCTAAAAAAAATATTTATACTGCTTGCATGTGCTTCATTAACCGTGAGAGCAATCAAAGCGCCTCCCTAGTACATGCGTGAAATAACTTAATTCGTCCTCCTCTCTTTTTGTAATAACCAAGTGTTAAATTAACTCTGGGCTCCGCCCGCCGCGCCGCCCTCGGTAGCCCTTTCCCGCCAAACAGCCCGCCCCTCCCTCATAGTCTGCCGCGTTGCCATGCTCAATGATGTCACTCTCACTATTTTTCTCATTGGTCGCTCCCCGATGACGCCACACCCGAGGCGCGGGGTCGCAGAGAAGGACGAACAAACTGTGCGCTTCGTCGTGATTGGTTTAAGAGGCGGGCTTTGATGGGTGGCGCGGCGCATTGTGGGGTGGCGGGCGCGCGTGGAGCGGGAGTGGCTGATGGCGGCCATCGGGGTTCACCTGGGCGCTACCTGCGCGTGTGCCGCCGTCTACAAGGTGCGGGCCCGGGACGCCGGGAGGATGGCGATGATGAGGCCTGGGGGTGTGGGGCTGCGGTGCGCGGCGGCTCACGGTGATGCTTCTCTCTGCAGGACGGCCGCGCCGATGTGGTCGCTAACGACGCCGGGGACAGAGTCACTCCTGCGGTTGTGGCTTTCACAGAGAACGAGGAGGTGAGGCCGCGCTCGGCTGCGGGTCGGGAGGGACTCTGCATGGTGCTTACTTCCTTTTTTTTCCCTTGTTTCATTCAGGTTGTGGGCTTAGCTGCAAAGCAGGGCAGAATAAGGAACATTTCCAACACTGTGGTGAAAGTAAAGCACATCCTCGGGCGGAGGTAAGCAGGCCCGGGGCCGGCGGGTGTGCGTCCCAGTTGGTATGTATAGCTTTCCTCTCTGGAAATGTCTCAGCACGGCTGTGGGAGGTGTTTTACTCTTCAGTAGTGTAGTGAAGCTAACCCGGCATTGGAAGGTGGGTACACCCGACGTTAAAGGTTAATTCATTGAATCATTAAGGTTGGAGAAGACCATAAGATCATTCAGTCCAGCCATTGACCAGTCCCCACCATACCCACTGAGCGCGTCCTTCAGTGCCACTTCTGCCCTTTCTTGAGCACCTCCAGGGGTGTTGGCTGCACCACCTTTCTGTGCCTCACCACTGAGAAGAAACTTGTCGCAGTATCCAACCTGAACCTCCCCTGGTACTACTAAAGTCCTTTACCTCTCATCCTATCGCTGTTACCTGGGAGAAGAGGTCAACCCCCACCTCCCCCCAGGCTCCTTTCAGGCAGTTGTAGACAGCAGTGAGGTCTCCCCTGAGCCTCCTCTTCTTGAGACTGAACAATCCCAGCTCTCTCAGTCATTCCCCATCAGACTTGTGCTCCAGACCCTTCACAGCTTTGTTGCCCTTGTCTGGACACACTCCAGTGCCTGACTGTCTTGTAGTGAGGGGCTCTAAATTGAACACAATACTCAATATGCAGCCTTACCAGTTCCTAGTATAGAAGGATGATCACCTCTCTAATCCTGCTGGCTGCAGTATTAGTAGTTGAAAGACAGAGGCAGTCAGAACAATCATGGTTTTTTTTCATCTCTATAAATGTATCCTCAGCGTGAGAAATTTTGCCTAGAATGTAGCTTAATATGCTGTTGACACTATAGGAAACACTAGCAAGATGAACTTCTTGCAGTTACTCTTGAACATTCAACTTATTTTGTTATTCTGTGTTTGTCTTGACAGTTCTGGTGACCCTCAAGCAGAGAAATATATTAAAGAAAGCAAATGTTCAGTGAGTATGATCTAGTTTTTTGTTCTCAGAATAACTTGTTTCAGTTTACGCTATTGTACTCTGCATTGTTTGTGCCATGCTGTTTGTTCTGTAGTGATCAGCTCTCAGTATATGAGCTGTTTGCTCTTGTATAGAACGTGCTTATCTCTACCTAGTGGAGAATTTTATCACTTTCTGAGATGTGCTGCCATAACGTAGTCCAACAGAAAAATTACATGTCTTGATCTCATCAGAACAGACAATTCTTTTAATCATAGAATCATAGAATGGCCTGGGTTGAAAAAAACCTCAAAGATCATTGAGTTGCAACCCCCCTGCTGAGTGCAGGGTTGCCAACCATTAGACCAGGCTGCCCAGAGCCACGTCCAGCCTGGCCATGAATACCTCCAGGGATGGGGCATCCACAAACCCCCTGGGCAACCTGTTCCAGTGCGTCACCACCCTCTGTGTGGAAAAACTTCCTCCTAATATCCAACCTAAACCTCCCCTGTCTCAGTTTAAAACCATTCCCCCTTGTCCTATCACTATCCACCCTCATGAACAATCGTTCCCCCTCCTGTTTATATGCTCCCTTCAAGTATTGGAAGGCCACAATGAGGTCTCCCCGGAGCCTTCTCTTCTCCAAGCTAAACAAGCCCAGTTCCCTCAACCTTTCCTCATAGGAGAGGTGCTCCAGCCCTCTGATCATCTTGGTCGCCCTCCTCTGAACTCGTTGCAAGAGCTCCATGTCTTTCTTGTGCTGGGGCCCCCAGACCTGGATGCAGTACGTTATAGTGTTTCTTAGGGCTTGTAGATAATGCTCAGGGTAACACAGCTTGTGATTACAAATGTTTTACTGTTTGATTTAATCACAGTACTTGATCTGGGCAATACTTTACTAGTTACTAGAAAATTCCTGGCCTCTTGTAACATCTGAGGAGAAAAAATATCTTGGAATGTATCTTCCTGAAGATGTTGATATCCGTAGGCTTATTTTTATTGAATAGGAGTAGGCAAGTAATTTAGTTGTTGTAGTACAGAAAACATTTTGATAGCAAAGGGAAATTTATAGCACCGCAAATGTCACCGTTGCGTCTATTGGATAATATGAGCTCCTCCTTTTTATTCTTTAGCTACTTAGAACGGAAACTAAATTGAACAATAATTTCAGTAATAACCAAACTATGTGTCTAACAAGGGTGTGTTGTCTTTCTTTACAGGTAGTTGAGAAGAATGGAAAACTTCAATATGAGATAAATAATAAACTAATTAGCCCAGAAGATGTGGCAAAGCTAATTTTCAGTAAAATGAAAGGTATATAATAAATGTTTTTAAGCTGTTCTCACAGTTTTAAGATACTATATGTTGATGTTTTGCTTTTAATCAACATGTTCTGCCTATGTTTATAAACAGAAACTGCTCAGTCTGCATTGGGTTCAGATGTAAATGACGTTGTTGTCACTGTACCATTTGATTTTGGAGAGAATCAGAAAAATGCCCTTGGGTAAGAGGATTAAGATTTCTCTGTTATTTAACATGCCTAAAGCAGACCTTCTGGCAGATCAGCAGTGGAAGTTCTTCTGCTGGACTTGAACTTGCAGCTGTCAGTTGAGACATTAGGTTCCTATTTGAAATGAGGAGAACGTGAAGATAGGAAATCAAATCCTGACTATTAACTTTTCATGGAACTTACTGTTGTGAATTGAAATCAGTAGAACTGAATGGAGTTTTGATATCATGAGAAAAAGGACATCATTTACTATGCTGGCTCTTCAGCGTCCCCTTTGAACTTCAAGTGGTTTCTCAGCTCTCCTCCATAATTTCCTACAGTTTCCTAGAAGAATGCTCGCCAAACTAAATGGCAGTACATGGCTTTAATTGAGGACTGTGTTTGTTAGAGAGCAGATAATGAATACATACATACTGGTGTTCTATTTGGGAAGTGCAGCTGTGAAAGTACCGTTATATATTTAAAAACTAACAATAATAAAATATGACTAGACTTCTGCCGTGACAAAAGTACAGCTGAGTATATATGGCAGCATCTTTCTATGTTTGGATTATAGAATACCTTGTGTTGAACTATCATGGGAAAACTTACAACACTCTTAAGGTTAGTCATAAAATGTTCTTGAGCTGGTTATCTCCTGTAAGCGTAATGAAACATTCTATTGCTTTAGCATACAAATTTCAAAATATCTTCAGAGTGGAGAAACTGTTAGGAGAGCAGTTAAGTGCAAGAAAACATGGAGGGGAAATGTGAGCTGTGGTAACTTCTTTTGAAAATAAAATTTTCCTGGTGTAACAACTGGTGAAATAAAATGCTGCAAACATTTAGTGCTGGGCCTGAAGTTATGTCACCGAGCTTGCTTGAGGGTGGGATTTTCATCTTGCAGTTGAGGTTTTTACACTGTTTTTTTGTGGAGCGTGCAAGTCTGATAGATCAGTGTTTTCTGTGACAGAAAGCATGCAGCAGATCCAGCTAACTGAAGAAAGAAGTTGCAGCTCAGCTTCTTTGTATTTTTCTTTTCCAGTCATTTCACTTTGTTAATGCCATAATGTAACTAAGTACTGAATTGGTTGCGTATCTAGTTCTGATGATGTCTTAATAATGTGCATAACTACAGTGAAATCGCTAAGGTAAATGCTGTTGTGTGTTACCACAGGGAAGCAGCTGCAGCTGCTGGTTTTAATGTTATGAGACTAATTCATGAACCCTCTGCAGCTCTCCTGGCTTATGGAATTGGCCAAGATTCACCCACAGGGAAAAGGTAAATATTTTACTTCTTAAACTTAAGCTGCTGTAGTTTAAATCTGTAGAGATTTAACATGTCATGTTCTATCCTGAGAAATCTTAAATGAGGGAGTGCTGCATTGCCTAATTTTGAGGTTGGAATCTACAGTGTGTTAAACTTCTTTATTGTTCTGGTTTTTTTTTACTATTTAAGAGGTTATCTTAAAGATTTGTCCCCAGATTGTGTTGCTCTTTAATGAGCTGACTGGCTTGAAGAAAAATGTATCCCTTCTTGAGTAGGTTTACACAGCCAGTTGTGGGAGGTGTGGTCGTTTTACATACACTTGAGGAATTAAAGGTTCCGCCTGGAACGTGCATTGAGTTCCCCTCAGGAGTATTCACATAATTCACAAGGTTTTCAAAATAGCCACAATTGCCATGAGTGAAAACAAATGTCTTTCTTTCCTTATTGGTTTTTTTTACCTTTTACGTATAATTGGGACCCATGACCTTAAATGTAGTGTTCAGTTGCATTGTAGGTTTAACATTGCTGACTCTTGCTGTATAGAACAGAGTAACTTGCTCTTTAGGAAACATGGTCAAGTAGTGAGTGGTTATAAGATAGATAAATACAAACAGCTGAAGTCAAGTTTTCATGGCAAAGTTGATTAAAACCTGCAATATATGACATGGTAATGCTGATTTTAGGAAGTATGACAAAGCATAATTTTAGATGGCTTATTAATGTTACTTTCAATTTTCTTTACCATGGCAGCAATGTGTTGGTTTATAAACTTGGTGGGACATCGCTTTCTATCACAGTTATAGAAGTAAACAGTGGAATATATCGTGTGCTTGCTTCAAACACAGATGATGGCATTGGCGGAGTGTGCTTCACAGAAGCTTTAGCACAACACTTAGCATCTGAATTCCAGAGGTAGGTTTTGAATTCCAAGTATGTTGTCAAGACAGGAACTTCATTAGCCGATGCTTGTTTTCAAAAAAGAATTCATATTAATTTGTCAGATCTAGCAGACTGTGAGTGGAATGGCTTACAAATATTAAAGGAACAGTCAGCTGTTGGAGACTGTTGGAGCTGAGAAACAGTTCAGACTCGAATCTTTGTACTAAACATTAATGTCCAAGTTAAGATGAGTGCCTCAACACAGTGTTCTTTCATTGGAAATGAAATAGATGGTCTCATTCTCTGTGAACTTTCAGTAGTAACTCTGAAATGTCTACAGACAAATGTTAATAGCTCTGAATAATTTTTTTCTTTCAGAAAGTTGATGTTGCTGCTCAAATGCTTGCCTTTCTAAACAGACTCTTTTTTTTTTTTAATGTAGATCTTGTAAGCATGATATCAGAGGAAATCCCAGGGCTATGATGAAGTTAATGAACAGTGCTGATGTTGCAAAGCACTCGCTATCAACGTTGGGAAGTGCAAACTGCTTTGTAGATTCGCTGTATGATGGATTGGATTTTGATTGTAATGTATCCAGGTAAAACAAACCTTGAAGCTACTACTGTTGTGTGAAAGTGTGCTTTTTCTATTTTGTACTTTGAACGTTAATAAGCTTTAGGATTTGATGATGCTAGCTTTTAGAAACAGAAGTAAGATGGAAGATCCATGTGCTCTTTTTCTTTTGAGCTGTCTTTCACCTTGATTCTGTCATGATGTGATCTGTAGCAGCTGGGCAATAACATTAAAAATGTTTCTGTAATGGGTAAAAAAAGAATACACTGAAAAGGTACATGGAGATCCATTCTTGGAGTCTGGTCCCTGATGAAAGGCAGATAGGCACTACAATTACTCAAGATGTTTCTCCCCTGTTTCCTCCATTCTTCTTGTCGCTGTGTTGTTTTTTCCTTACAGAAAAGCATTTTGGGACTCTTTCATCTAAATGAGCTCCAGAATTATAGGAGTCATGGATATCTTGATGCTGTCTGACAGAAAAAGTTTTTTTTATCTCCTTATTTATACTGCTGTGTCCTACTCTAAGTATTTTATTTCTTGGAAATGATCTTTTAGTGAAGTATTCAGTAACTTTTATTGTTCTTCCAGTCACCAGCAGCTTTAGCAAAATGAAATTGGGCTTTAGTTTTCTTTTTTCAAAGCTGTACATGCACCATAGCAGCAGTTAGATCTGATGAGGTCAGGCACAGTGTCTCCAAGCATGAGAAGCTCTGCTGTATAGTGTGTTTGGCTCAACTGGGATAAGGATGCTGATGTTACAGAATTTGACTTACTGTATTTTTGTGGAGTGAAAGATCCTATTCGGGTTTGAAAGAGCCTGAATTGAGCACGGGTTGTTTTTTAATTTTACAAAGTACCTGCCCCTCCTGAAGCAGCTTGTTTGCCTCTGAAAGTTCAAATTTGGATACTTTTGCTTCTTTATTGTTGTCTTGTGAAAAATGTTATGTTTTTTTTTTTTTCCAAGAGTACACTAAGGAAAATGAATCTAAATTTCTTGAAGGCGTTAATGGTGGAATAGACAGTAGAGATATTATCTTAACAAAAATAACTTCTTTAAGATTAATAATTGGGAAATAAGATCTTGACTACTTAAAAATGGCATGAAATGAGGTATAGCTAGAGTAGTGAAGTATATTCTAAGAGCGATTGATCTGTTTTAGGTGTTAGTTTCTAATGAATGAGATGACATGGTTTTAATTGTTTTGTTTTCTTTTTAGGGCCAGGTTTGAACTTATCTGTTCTTCACTTTTTAGTAAGTGTGTGGAAGCAATTAAAAAGCTCTTGGAGCAAGTTGGATTTACAGCTGAGGATATTAATAAGGTAATAATACTTGTCTGCACTATGCCTTATGGCTCCACAGGAACATTTAGGGGATCTGTTTTCCTTTTACTGAGCTATTTCTGGATTTGTTCATGCATTTTTAGCTCCAGTGCAACAAAGTATGTGCATTCCAGGTCTTTAAAGGGTACTTTGACTGAATTTAGCTTACACTTCAGTTCATTTTTGCTGATGCATATTGAGTAAATGGTAGAGATTTGTCTCTTTTAGATGTGGTAGTGTAACTCTTGGTAGATCTGAGGAGTACTTTCTTTAAATTCAGTATGTAGATATTATTTTGCTTTCATGCTTTCACTGAGGTTTTGGATTGGGTTACCTGACACCTGAAGAAAGCCCAAGTTTCAGCTTTTTCTTATAAGTTAAACAAGGCACTTAATGTCTGCTTGGTGTCCCTGTTCCTCCTCTATTCATCCTCGTTAGACTTTAAAAACTTAAGATATTAGATGTGAGATCAGTGCTTTAATGTAAAGGGTGTTGAGTAAAATAGTAAACGTTACTAGTTGCTTCAAATGGCTTTTTGGCTTTGGTACAAGAGAGTCACTTCATCCTAATGCCTGTGCAAGTGTCTGTAGTGAATATCGCTGTACTCATTACTCACGGAATTGGTAGAAGATAATTAAGTTTAATAGCAGATTGCCTTTGAAGCACAGAAGGCCAATCCCATGCTGGAGTGTAATAACAGGAGCATAGCCAATGGGTGTAGAGAAGTGTTTCCTTCCCTCTCTGACAATTGCATCTGGATGTCCATAGTAGTTTATGGTAGAAGAAATACTGAAACTTGTGCAGCAGAGAGGCTGAATCATATGTCCATGGAGAGGCCAGGAGATCTGGGTCTTCTTGTCTGTTAGAAGGCGTGGGGATAGACTTTGTGTTATCTACAGTTGCCTGGTTGGAAGGCATAAATAAAACAAAACGTGACTTATTTGTGTAAGTGCATGATGGAATAACAACCAGCACAAGCTGTGACATGGGGAACCAGGAGAAGAATTTGTAGTATGAGAGCAGTCAAACACTGAAAGAAGGGCCTGCCTTGAGGTTTTGGAATCTCTATCTGTGTAGCTGCCTGTTGATGAGTTCTGAGCAGGAGACCAGACCTCTGGAGGTCTCTCCCAGCCCAACGTGATTTTATGATCTATTCCTCAGTGCAGCTTAATTTACTTGACGTTTACTATTAGAGAATTTTTCAAGATACTGTTTCAAACTTGCAAGCTATTTCCTTTAACTTCAAATGCTAAAGGAATAAATCAAGCAAAGATGCCATTGGGTTGTTTGTTTTTAACAGCTGTGGATGCTGAAGTGTCCTGGAGCAGTTTACAATTCTCTATTGCAGGCTGCTGCCTGTCTTTTTTTTTTTTTCTTCCTTTCTGAAAAGAGATTTAAAAACACTGTCATATTTTCCAGGTAGTTTTGTGTGGTGGATCTGCTCGAATCCCAAAACTGCAGCAGCTGATCAAAGACATTTTCCCAAACGTGGAACTACTGAGCTCAATTCCTCCAGATGAAGTTATTCCAATTGGTGCAGCGATAGAGGCAGGAATCTTACTAGGGAAAGAAAACCCTTCTCTAGAAGAGGAAGCATTGTTTATTGAGTGTTCTGCCAAGGATATTCTTCTTAAGGTAAGGATACAATTATTTAACTTGAAAATGTTACTGCTGCAATGATTGTGTAGTACTACTTATACATTGATGTTAAAGAAATAATATCGTTTTAATAAATTGCCACTTACACCTGACTAGTGTATGCTTGTTGGTATTGGTAGAGAAACTCCTCCTGACTCTCAAGGAGATGGATTGTGTCCTTACTATTTCCTTAAAAATTGCTATGTCCTTGTAATTGCTGGCTTTTCGTTCACTGACAGAAACTTCTTCTGAATGGAGTTGCTGTGATGGTAAATACAGCAGAAGGAATCTATCTTGAATTTCTTTTCTCACGGAGCACTGTTACAACGCATCTAGCTCACTAAAGTACTTAGACGTGAACTTTTTCTTTCTTTTTAAAGGGAGTAGACGAGACAGGGGCTGACAAATTCACAGTGCTGTTTCCATCAGGGACGCCATTACCAGCTCGAAGACAGCACACCTTGCATGCTCCTGGAAACATTTCTTCTGTGTGCCTTGAACTGTATGAGTCGTTAGGGAAAAGTCCTATGAACGAAGAAAACAAATTTGCACAAGTGAGTATATACACATGCATGTATGCTTGTAATATGACCTAGTTGGAAATCAAGTGGATTTAGGGGGGGTAAAAAAAAAATAAACTAAAAGCAACCACACTCCTACTGTAACTTGTTACAAAATTAGAATGAAATACATTTCTCTGGAAACTGTACTTGAACATTCTTCTATAAATGTGTAGTGAGTTATTGAGCACTTTTAAAAGAAATTCAAGTTTCCCTCTGGAGTTTATAAAAGCCTGTCTAGTTTTAATGTATGGCACTACTGTGGTGCATGCAACTCGTCTAGGATCAGATGCCATAACCAGTCACTCTTGTACCTACTTCTAAATAACTTGTTATTTAGAAATATGATTTAGTTATCTGGAAATGAAACTGTTGGAGGTGATGATGAAGCTGGTGTATGTACTGTAATTCCTTTATGACTTTCCTAAATTAGATAGGATGTTGGTATTAAATACTAGTTCAGATCAAGTGAAGATTTAATCATTAACACCATGAAAAATGAGCATATGATGCTTGGAAGTCAGCCTTTTGAGAGAACATGGCTTGTTTGAAACAGTGATGATCTTAGCTTTGCTTCAGTGCGCTTCTAAAGTGTTGAAGAGACTTGGGACTGAAATTGACAGAATATTTGAGGGAAACTTTTTTTTCCCACCCTAGTCCTGCTGCAGGGTATTGGAGGATAGGGAAAGGAAGTTGCCCAGGAAGTATAGAATTGATCCTAGATAAAGGAGCATGCTCGGCTCTTAATCTAGACTGTGGGGTTTATAAGTTCTCCAGCTATCTTGCTGATAGGCTCTGAAACATAAGAACACTGAAACAGTCATGCAGGCATTAATTTTCTTTTTAAAAGGGAGATTTTTACTATAGATGTGTGCCATCCACTAGGGCATGCTTTGATGCTGAGTATTAGTACCACATGTTACACAGAATAAATTGCATACCTCGGTCACTGTGTGCATCATTTTTTCTTTAGATTGCTGTGCAAGGATTTAGAGAACTTAATAAAAATTTATTATCTTTTTATTTTAGATTGTGCTCCAGGATTTAGATAAAAAGGAGGATGGCCTACATGATATATTGACTGTTCTTACTATGAAAAGGTACACAAAATATTGATTCTGCTATTTAACTTGCTTCATCACACTTGTACCAGATGGTTTAACTGTACTTGAGAGCAGTCAGGTTCTTGGGTGTCCTCTGGAAAGTGGTCAGGTAGTTCTGCAGAATGCCAGCGCTTTTGGGAATAACCAAAGTGAGATCAGTCTGTAGTAGTTGCTAATAAGCATATTCTTCCCTGGGTGCTTTGCTAATCTTGCTTCCTTTCATTTGCACAGACTACTGTTTTTCTGGAATGTATATTAACATACTGAGTGCTGTGTTGAGATGGCCCTCTAATTTTTCTTCTAGGGATGGATCCTTGCACGTTACCTGCACAGATCAAGATACTGGAAAGTGTGAAGTCATCACTGTTGAAGTGGCATCATAATCTCATTTGAAAGGCAACATTTTTGAGTTGATTTTTTTGTCTCTTGCTGGCTTGTCCCCTAAAGTGATGACTGAAACGGCTTTAATGAATCATAGAGAATTGTAATAAACTGAAGTTAAAGACGAATTTGCCACCAAGTCTGTGTGCAGTGGAAAACATGGTGCAGAATGTCAATCTAGACAGGTAGACAACAGCATTGAATTATCAGCACCCTTTTAAAGAAAAACTTCAGAGGGCATATCTCAGGTCTGTGGCTCAGCAACAAGCATGTTATGTAGTCTAAAAATGTTTCATTAATCTAATCAGGTCCTGTATGTCTTCAGAGAGTATACCTTTGGTTTGAACCAGCATAGCACTGAACCAGCAAGAACTAGATATGTGAAAAGCCACTCTCAAGTAATTGTATAAACTGTGCTGAAAACCTGTGTGGGCTTGATGTTGCCTGAAACCATGGAGGTTGTGCCCATTTGGGCTGGCCCCTTGAGCAGGATTTTTCTGGAGTTACTGCAAGATGATTTTGTGATGTTACCGGGAAAAAAATGTGTGTAAGGGTTATATGTGCTTATTTATGTGTTTATTAATAAAAAGTTTTATACAGATGCTGTCATCCTCTCTACTGTGGCACTATTCTCATCTGCAAATTACTATATCTTTGGATATGAACTGACTCCTTTAATTCAGGGTAGGGGAGTAGTAAAAGGGGAGGGGAACAGGCAAGTATTGTTATGGGATTTGTGGGTCTCAGTCTAATGCATAGTTCTGAGAGGCTGCAGTTCAGCCCTTACAGACAGATGTTAGCATGCCCTGCAGTCAAAGTGACCCAATAGTAGCTCAGAAACACAGGCATCAGCCGATAATAGAAAGGAACGGCAGCTTGGACTTCAAGCAACTTGGATTCAGTTACTGCTTTCCTACAAACTTGCAGATTTTGTCTCATGCTCCTCAGTTACCTGCTTGCAGGTTGTATGTTTTAATATTCTTTCTATCTTACAAAAGCAATTTTATATAGATAGAAATCTCTGCATTCCAAACAAATGGCCGTGTGGTGTCTGGCTTACCAGACCAAACATGGCTTTGAATTTGTAACGCTCATGGCCAAAGTACTCGAAGTTCTACCTACCATACCCATGCCTCTGTGATCTTCTAAAGGTAAGTCAATCAGTTGGCAGTGCATCTTCTTTTAAAAGCAAATTCATCTTTAAAAGGAGCCCTGGAAAACCCAAAGCTTGGTTCTGTGGGGGCAGTGCTGTCCCTCAGCCCTTAGCTCAGTGCCGTTGCACCTTTCTTCTCTGGGATTTCTACCAGGCCGATGAGCACCAGCTAGTGGCCGAATGCGTCTAAAGGCTGTAAGTTTTATTGTGCGTAACGGTACAACTTGGTGGGGCTTGTGGTGTTTCGGATTGAGCTGAAAGCTATTTGAGCCGCAAGCAGCTCTTCTGAGGAGTGTATTGTGATGAGGGAACACTTTGGTTTGCTTAAAGCATCTGAAATTTTTCCGAGACTCTGAACTGAGTCGGGGCAGTGTGGGAGCAGGGCCTCCTGGCTGCCTTCTGGGGCCTTTTGTCCCCCTGCCCGTGTGCCGCTGCTGAAGCGGTGCTGTAGACGAACAAAGAGTGTACATGCGAGGCTTGTTTTACCTGGCGCGTGATAGAAAGACAACTTCATGTAAAAGTGCCCTTTAGCCACTTGAAATTTATGATACTAGCGTTAGTTTAGTATCATTTACTTAAGATTTTTTAATTTTTTAATTTTTTTTGCCACTGTCCCTCCAGCACGGGCGCAAATCCCACAGGGCCCTTGCTGCTGCCTTCAGTGCAGGGCGGTGAGCAGTGCCCAGCTGCGGTTACAGCCCAGCGAAAGCGGTTTTTTAGCACTGTGGGCACCGGCGTCAGATTACTGAGGACTCTCAGTTTTTCACCGGCTGGCTCAAAACCGGAACGCGATCTGACCGAGCGCGAAGGTACCACCGCGGCTCGAGGAAAGGGGCTGGGGTCACGGCGCGCGGGGGAGCGGCCCCGCCGCTCTGTGAGGAAGAGCCGCGCGGGCGCCGGGAGGCGGCCGTTACCACAGCGCCGCCCTCCCCCCCGCCTCCCCCCTCGCCCGCCGCCTGCGGCCTTGCGCGGCCCCTCCAAGATGGAGGGCTGGCGAGGAGGTGAGGGCGCGGCGGCGGCGGTGAGGGCGGCTGCGGGGGCTGGGGACGGGGCCGCTCGCAGCGCCTCGCGTCGATCTCCCCTCCTTTCGCCTCGCGCCGGGCGGGCCGAGAGGGAGCGCGAGGGGAGGCCGCGGGGCCGGGGGAGCCGCTGCCGCCGAGCTCCGCGGGACCGTTACCGCCGCCCGCTCGCGCTGCGGCTCTGGGGGACGGCCGGGGCTTCGCGCGCTCCCTGGGGCGGGCTGCGGCGGTGGGGGGCGCCTGAGGTGAAGGCGCGGTGCGCGGGGGGCGGCCGGGGTAAGGCCTTCTCCTTCCCACCCCGCTGCCCTCTGGGGTGCTCCCATTATACGGGAGTTATCCCGTTCCGTTCCTCGTGCGGTTTCCTTTTGCAGAAGTCTGGTGCTTGCGGTGTCTGCCCTCCGGCAGGGTTGTTGTTATGTATCGGTGTGCGTACATCCGTGCCCAAGGAAGGCTCAGGGAGGGAGTCGTTGTGTTTGGCTTTGCCCCGCAGAGAAGCGCTAAGTGTGAGACGTGTGGTTGCGCACGAGGCTCACGGGCTGCTGCCGCAACGGTAACGCGGGGTCTTCGGGTTGAGGCAAACCAGGTGCGGGATGATTTCCACTCAGCCGAGACATTAAATAGGATTCTTTACCGATTTTCTTATTGTAGCTTGGTATGTGCCATGTCTAGCTTCACATGAGACCCTCCAAGAATTATGTAGGAAGGAAAATCTGAGATGTAAATCCATTGGAATCACCAACAAGAGTCTAAAGAGTTATGAGGTGGAATATTTGTGTGACTACAAGGTAGAAGAGGTAAGAGAAACACAGACCAATCCGATCGCTCTTTCAGCTGAAATTTGGAAGCCAGACCGAGGTAGTTGTGCTCACGGTGTAAAGTAGCAGGCTGCAAGAACACAGCTGTTGATGACACTGAATGAAATACCTTCTGAACTTTGTAAACAGAAAGTGGCGTAGCTAAGCACTTTCCGTATGTTGAAGGAAGCTTTTTTTTTTTTCTGAAATTATGGAGATCTTGGAATATAAAATATTTCACCTTATCGTATCTAGAAGTAAAGCAAAACGCTGATGCTTTTAGTTTGTAACTTGCTGTGTATTATGATGCTTCTCTATTTGCAGGTAACAGTATACATTTTTCTCTACAGTGTTGTAGTCTTTGAGAAGTTAGGGCCCTGTGCTACAACTGGATACCTATGGCTTGATCTTGACATTGCAATGCAGTATCAGGATTTGACCATGTAACGGTTATTGCAGTTGTCCCTTCTAAAACGAATACCAAGCATGTGCTTCTTGACCGTAAATACAGTATTAAGCATTTTGAACAGATTGCTTCTTTAGGAGCACAGTTGATATAGGACGAATAGTGTTTGTTAGGTAAGTTTAGGATTTGTTGTTTTTTGTGTGATACAACTATATTCTTCCTATGCATTTAAGTCATACAACCAGATAGTATAAATTACTGAACTGCTTAAGTAACTAGCATCCCCCTGCTTTACTGTTTGTGATCTGAGATCTTCACAGCTGTGTATTTCTGTGCCCCTTGAGCTGATACATAAAGTGTACAAAGCTGTGCTATACATTAACTTGCAAACAGAAGACTTGATTTTTCCCTTTCTCCCAATTCTAATTGTTGTGTGGACATCAGGACCTTTCTGTACTGTATGCTGTTTCTTAATGCTAGAACTCTGTGATGTTGGATTTCGGTAAACTGAAACGTGGCTAAATCTGTTATCTGTTTCTGTATTTAAAGGGTAAAGAATACTATCTTGTGAAATGGAAAGGATGGCCAGAATCTTCAAATACTTGGGAACCACAGAAAAATCTGAATTGCCCAAAACTTCTTGAAAACTTTCTTAGTGACAAGGATGAATACTTATCTCGGATGAAAGAAGGCAGAGCGCTGAAAGTGAGAAACAGTGTTAAAGCTTTGAAACCTGCAGTTGCAGATTACATTGTAAAGAAGGCTAAACAAAGGATAGCTCTGCAGAGGTGGAAAGAAGAACTCAACAGGAAAAAGAATCATAAAGGAATGATTCTGGTAGAAAACACTGTGGATCTTGAAGGTCCTCCTATAGACTTCTATTACATTAATGAGTATAAACCTGCTCCGGGGATAAACGTAATCAATGGAATAACAACTGGCTGTGAATGCTCAGACTGCCCTGCTGAGAAGTGCTGTCCCAAGGAAGCTGGTTTTATTTTGGCTTACAATAAACGAAAGAAGCTGAAAATCCAGCCTGGCTTGCCCATCTATGAATGCAATTCGTTTTGCAGGTGTGGTCCTGACTGCCCTAATAGGATAGTACAGAAAGGTACACAGTATTCTCTTTGCATCTTCAGAACTAACAACGGCCGTGGCTGGGGAGTGAAAACCCTCCAGAAAATTAAAACCAACAGTTTTGTGATGGAGTATGTTGGAGAGGTATGTATTTATCTCGTACGGATTACTTGGAAGGAGAAAACAGGAGAAAAGCTTAATGATCTTTCAGTTTCATCACATCCTGACTTCAGCTGTATAAGTCTACTTTTGAGTAGAAGAATACACTGAATAGACATTCATGCTGGCAGTAAAATTACATTGTCCAAAATGTCCTCCATTCCAGAGGCTGGATATGAAGAGAACACATCTTTTGTGTCAGTAAATAAGTATTTTTGATAATTATTTCAAAATTCCAGTATTTCTAAAAATGGATCCTCCTTTTCTTTCTTGGCAGTCATGTTCTTCATTCTTCCCTTATCTTTCTTGTAGTTTTTGCTCTTCCCCAGGCACAGTTGTTACCAAACTCTGCACCCAGTCTGTCAGTCCCTTTTCTGTTCTGTCTGCATAACCTGTCTCATACTATTTCAGAACAGAACTTTAATGCTGTAAAATGCAGAGCTTGAGTTCCTCTTGAGATTTGGTGTTACCTTGTGTTACCTGGTTCAGCCTCAGTTACGCTTCAGGGCCCTTCACATCAGCTGCTCCTGGCAGCCTCTCTGATCCAGTCTGTTGCGTTTCTGCCATGTATCTGCTTTGCTAATATGATGACTCAAAATAATTCATTCTGTCCATCAACTGTTCATGGTCTTCACTGTATTGTCTCCATGCAATACAGTGAAGGGTTTGTACCCTTTTCATTAATTCTTGTAAACACGCAGTAGACTGATGTGATTGCGTAACTTTGTTGCTTAAAGCAAAGATGAGGGCTGTCAGGAAAATTTTCCTCAAATTCTATTACTTTTCATGTCTGTCCTGCTGCCAAATTGTGATTTCTTTGCTGATTGTGCACAACAAAATACCTTTAAAGTAGTGGGCTGCAGATGAAGTTTTTAAAGCTGTGGCTGCTGTCAAACATTGGTGTAGTTCTTCTGCTCCTTTGGGGATCCTCTGGATTTCTACCTCTTGATGGCATTTACCATCATCAAAATACTTAACATGGGTGATGAAATTTCTATTTTTTTCTGAGACAACAGAGTGCTGTGCATCAGCCGTAGACAAGTTACATCCAAAGAAACCTCAGTCACTAATTAATTAGTTCAGCTCTATACATGTATTCTTTATCCATTAGATACAGAATGCTATTTCAACATGAAAAAAACAAATGTGATATTTTTCCGAAGCAAAATTTTTCTAACTCGTGATTTTTATTAATTTATTAATAGTTAATAATATGATGCAGGTTTCTTTTTTTTTTTTTTTTTTATCTTTTTGTAGGTGATTACAAGTGAGGAAGCAGAGAGACGAGGCCAATTCTATGACAACCAGGGAAATACGTACTTGTTTGATTTGGACTATGACTCAGATGAGTTTACAGTAGATGCAGCTCGATATGGAAACGTGTCCCACTTTGTGAATCACAGCGTAAGACCTTGCTTTATATCCTAAGTACTTAGAGAATTATCCTAATTGGGCCAGAAATATCTTCTCCTACTGCAAATATTTTCGTATGATATTCACAATTCTTTCTGAAGGTTTTCATGCCAGCGCAGTCCAGGCAGTTAGACAGCACAATGTAATAAATAGAAGGGAATACATACTTTTACTGAGTGAGAGTACGTACAAAAATAAGGCTGCACAAAGTGAACATCTGTAGCTCTGGGGTAGTCACTGAGTGTACTAGTTCTGGACGACCAAACAGGGTTGGTTTGAAAGGCATAACACATGAGAAATTCTTCATCAAATTATGTGAGGAGTCAGAGATGATGGAACCGCTGCGTTGTTTTGTAGCAGAGCAGGATTTTTAGGTATGTGAGATGTCATCCTTGAAACATTAGTAGCTGGAAAAAAAAAAACCAAGAAAATTCCTGTGCTGTCTTTGGTATTTCTCTTGTGTGAGCGCCTTTTTTCCTTCTCGGTATGAAATCTAAACTGGCCAGGGAATGTGAAAGTAAATTTTAAACAGGAAAATTTGTTGTTGTGTTTTATTTGCTGTTCAACCGAAGTACATAAAACGTGAAGCCTTAACTACGTTTGTAAAGAAATTACACTAATGTTAAGTTCAATAATGATCCGTTTGTTACTGATGTATGCAGTCTCTGTTCTACAAATAGAGTAAACTCACATCTTCAGATGTGTGAGCTGATGACATCATTTGTATTTCGTGCAGGCTTGTTGGGGAAAAGGATGAAGAGTTTTAGGTACGGCCTGCTCTTCACTTTTGAAAATGGAAACGGAATATTCTTGCACTTGTAAAGTTTAAAGTCTAACTTCAAGTTTGGTTTTGTAACGTGGGCTGTGTTTTTTTTTTTTAAAAGCACGTGTGCAGTTTAACAAGTGTTTTAGTGACTGCTGACTTCTGAAACTTAATCTGTCAAAGATGAGAAAGCAGCTTATAGCTCATGCTTAGTTTGCCTGACGCTGCTGCTCCTGCCTGTAGCGGATAATTCAAAAGCTGAGATGAACAATTAAAAATAGTTACCTGCAGTATGAGAATATTATTTCTGGCCTGGACGCAATGTGTACACTCATTATTCTGCATTTATGTTTATGCGGCTTAAACCGCTAGGTTGTTTTTCTCTTCTTCCGGCTTATTGTTGTTATTAAGCTTATTAATTATTGTTGTGGGTTTAGTAAGTAGATCTTAACCTTTGTTGTCTTTTTTGTTGCCGTATTTGGAAGTTACCATTATTTTAACTAGGCTGTTACGTATTAATATAGTCTTTATAGTCTTTGTACTGTGTGAAAGTTGCCTTCTTGAAGGAACTGTGCTTTAAGGTCTGAATGTTCTCCTTTAATGCTATTTCAGAACTGTTAATTTCAGAAGGTAGATAACTTGATTTTTAGACTCCTGTCGCTAAGAAGCGTTTCTGCCCCTCCTGAATGCTTCAGGGAAACTTACTGCGCATTTCTTAACAGAAACTACATTAATTTTTGCTTCACAGTGTGATCCAAATCTTCAGGTCTTCAATGTATTCATTGATAACCTTGACCTGCGTCTTCCTCGAATAGCACTGTTTTCTACAAGAACCATCAAGGCTGGAGAAGAGCTAACCTTTGACTACCAGATGAAAGGTCTGTAGATTCTAAGTGTTCTTGAGGGAAGTAGAGTACGGGGCACTGGCTAATTTTGTTGCAGTCTGACTAATGTCAATGTTTTAGGTCAGGCATTGCACCTCACTAGAACAGATGTCCCTCACTGACAGCGCAGACAGCGCACAACCAGAAGCTTTGTGTGCTCCTCTAGTGCATTACTTCCTTCAGCACTCCTGGTTCAGAGCAAGGGGTTGTGGTTGGAACCTCTCACAAGGTAGCTTACTTTAAAGATTTGTCACAGGGCTGCTCAAAATAACGGTTAGGATAAAAAACATTTGGAGACCTTTAGAAAAACTTCCCTTTATTCAAGCTTGCATTTCAGGTAAACCGCTTTTTAAAGAATCTCCTTAGAAGCAACTGCTAGTGACAGTTATGTAGACAATTGTAACAGCTGAGTGATGTAAGGTACCATAGGTGCATATAGGGATTGTTATGCAGAGACTTCAGGAAGAAATGTTCCTGGTAAAGTATTGCCAGCTTCTTTGATAATTGACCTTCCATTCAGGAATTCCTTTTTATTCTTTCCCAATACAGCATAAAACTTTTGAATCTGGTTGGTAGTGGTGTTCTGCGTGTCAGGCTTTGCGTGCTTGCAAGCCACTAAGCCACAACATATTGTTTTCCCAGCTAATTAATTTCCAAAGAAGAATCTTTATGCTCCAGAGCTGTACCTCATTCTTGCAGAAGCTCTTTCAGTACTGACAGTTATCTTATTTAAATCTCTTTTAAAAACTCCCCTTTTTTGTGGTGTCTGTGATACTGATGTTCAAGGCAGACTGCAGTCTCAGCTGACCAGTATGGCTATAGGCTTGAGCCTAAAGGGCCTGAGTTCACTGAGCTCTGGATCCTGACACGTGTGACAAGTGTTGGGTAAGCAGTTGTAATGTGGGTGTTGATAGAATTCAGCGTAGCTTCACACCTAATTCTTTTAAGAGCTGGGGTGGTAGAAGGCTTTTTGAAGCCATTTGTCTGTCTTGAATACCTAGTGCAATTTCAGTCTTTCCGTTAAAATGTCCTTATTTGTGTTTATCTGTGTCACAGGTTCAATAGATCTGACTTCAGACTCTGCTGATGGTCTAAGCCCATCCAGAAAGAGGATCAGAACAGTCTGTAAATGTGGAGCTGTGTGTTGCAGAGGTTACCTCAACTGAGTTTGAGTGCCCAAAGCCACAAGTACTTTGTTCTCTTCTAAAAGAGTTTTAAGGAGACTCTTCTTTCATACATATGTTATTCTTACAGCTTATGTAAACAAATACAACGAAAACAAGATGTTATGTTTGTAATTGAAATGGCATTGGCCAAAGAAAGAGATCTAGTGTTTCAGGTTGAAACTGATAACGTGGATTAAAATTTAATTTTTCTAGCATTGTTATTTAGGAAGCAGTAAAGTATATGGTCGGAAAACTCTTTAAAATGTACCTTGATTTGAATATTAAGTGTAAGCTCACAGTGGTAGGCCTTTTAGGAGCTGATTTCAGTGGGATAAAGTGGCGTTGCATATCTTCTGTACCTTGGAAAGAAGGTATTAGAAGGCATTCAAGTTGAGTCCTAAATCATAGCAGACAATTCCTTTTTTTTTTTTTTTTTTTTTGTGGTGGTGTGTAAAAGAAAGGCTTAGAGAGAGAGCAGCAATAACATTTATGGCACCACGATGAGAGGCGTCGGACCGTGTCTAGAAGAAGGCTCAGAGGAATGCAAACTGTAAAAGCTCCATTGGATTCCACGCAAGTCAAGTCATCAGTATTAGGCGAGTCCGGGGGTCTTAAACATTTTTTAGCTGATGTGTTGTTTAGAAGCTTTATGAATAGAATTTCTTACCATCGTTACGTTCTGACTTTTAGTGAAGATTCTCTAGGAGGTCTTCATTTCTACACAGAATTTGTAAATACTGGATTATTACTTGTAACACACACAGTTTTATTTTCATTGCTGAAATTTGGCAAAGCGCTGAAAAAAAATTACTGGCTACAGTTTGGAAATAGAGAAAATAATAAGGAAAGCAGCCTATTGCCCATCAACACTGATGCATTCTGGAGATATACTTAGTTATCTGCTAGGTGTAGAAATAGCTTGGGAATTGATTTGTATTAACAATTGTTTTTGCTTAAGTTTTTACATACTGTGACTTTTTTTTTTTAACCTAGTGAAAGATTTTTAAGATATTAGGCCTATTTTTCTCTTGTTGCAAAAATGTTAACTTCAGTGAAGTTAGACTAGGGTTGAGCTACCCGTTTGCTGTAGTCATTTGTAACATGTTCTTGAATGTAAAGGCTGAGAAAAATACTGTTCTTCAGCTGCTTGAATCATTTTATTATTATTATCTTAAAGTTGTCTTGATCTGTTCATAATATATGCTAAGTTTTGCTTGGCTTCAAAGACACTGAAGAGCACTTGAGTTCGGTTATGAGTGGAGTTACAGCCAAGGTCCATGCTCTGGGGATACTCGAAGGGCTTTATTCTCATGGCTACAAAGCTTGTAAAACTGGCATGTTGCTTACAAATAATTGCTTCCAAAATGTTGACAGAGTCAGGCAGAATGACGTTGCTCCCTAAATGGATGCTAGCTATGTATCATAGGTCAGCTAGTTGCCTTTATAAGGTGCACAGCTGTTGTCTCAGGTGAATGAAGTCAAGTACCCAGCATATATCAGTTTACTTCTTTGTTAGAAAATGCCTTAAACTTCACGCTAATTCCTAGCACTCCGAGAAGAGTGTTTCAGAGGATAACACAGGTTGTCTGTTGATTAAGAAGCACAGTTGCATTGGCACCGAACATCCGGCTCTTTGGCACGAAGTGTAATTTTATATGCTTCCAGACCTCAAAATCAGTGTCACAGTTGGAGCGAAGAGTGTGGGCCCCTGAAAGTCCTGTCTGACTTTTGTAATCTGCAGTACAAAGAGAGACGCGTCGAAATTGTTGTTTT
The DNA here is from genome assembly GCF_002078875.1 of Numida meleagris. Taxonomy (NCBI): domain Eukaryota; kingdom Metazoa; phylum Chordata; class Aves; order Galliformes; family Numididae; genus Numida; species Numida meleagris. The sequence goes on from NC_034409.1 coordinate 7,513,864, forward strand.
ACGTGAGTAGGAGGAAACTTGCTTGTGTTTAGAAGTATTTCACGTGAACAGGCTCAGCTGTATCCACACACTTGGATAACTGCTCCATCTAGTTAATTTATAAAATGTCACTTCTCTAACAAATTTTTATTTATTTAAGTGGAATGTGGAGCTTTAACAAACTCTAGATTATCTTCTATCATTTAGAGTTGTTTGCTTTCTCTTGCGTGTAGCCCAATTTAGAAATGCATTCCACGCGGCTGGAATGTGCAACCTCCAGCTCCCGAATCTGCTGCGGCCTGCAGCCTTTCCTTGGTACGGGAGTGCAAGAGTTCTGCAGCAAGAAATAGATTCCTTACCAGATCGGTTTCTCTGGCCTCTCCTGTGCAAGCTGACAGAATGGTTTACCACCCTCTTTGATTTAAAAATCACAAATAAATAAATACACTTTCAAAGATAAAGTCTTACCAGTTGTACTTGAGTTCCGTGTCTGCCTTTTTCCCCAAGGCAGTATATGTTATCACCAGCATTGAAGTAACACTGTTGTTCTTTCTATAAGGATATGTATGTTACCTCTTGTGTGTTAAATAAAGGACCTTTAACTTATGTTCTGGGAGGTAACAGTATTTTGTATTTATTTGAAGTAAATTCACATATCCAGTTTCTAACTTAGAATACAGCATTTATATTTACATATTCAGTGCATTTGCATTTGGTAACTGAGCTTAACGGAACACTGTGTCATTTTGAAAACTCCTTCTGCTGTTTTTATGAGTGCAGGGGGAAACTGCCAAATTGGAAAAGAAGAAAAAAGGTATTTTCCATTTCTTAAGGAGCCTAAACCAGCACAGCTTCTGCCTTTGTTTGGCTTTGTGGTCTGTCAGCACCATCAGAGCCGCTACGTCAGTTGTGTACGTGTACTTCTTAGGAGTCAGGTAACCTGTGCTCTATCATCTGGCTTATTTTTTTGTTGGATTTATTTGCTGAGGTGGCAGAACTAATGCTGCAAGATTATCTGTAAGATTGTCTATTTATTTAATCTCAAAGTTAAGTCAATCTTTGGGTTATTTCTAATGTATGTTTTAGGACTGTGTACCTTAGCATATGCAGTTTGTAAGCTCAGGAACATTTTCTTCTCACAATGTGTGATCTCTAGTATTGCTATCTTCCTACAGTTTTTGACAAAATAAATTAAATTTAGTTTTTTTTCTTGCTGTTGTCATTTTTGGGGAAGAAAGCATCTTACTCTGTCAGCTGTGAGAGTGCAGTTTGTTGCTGTCCTATACACACGTGTTCTAGCACAGAAAGGACCGCAGCTGAGCAAGCATGAGGAAATCATGTGTTTCCTATTCGGTTCATGGCAGACTGGAACTGGTATAAATAACTGGGGCTCTCGTCTGCTGCAGCACACCGTAAACTCAGCCCTGGTCTGAGACTTATTTACAGTTACAGAATCGAACCAGCAGACAGAATTCTGCTCTCCGTGACTTTATTCAGAGGTAGATACAACAGCAGTGTCATTCACTTCAGCCTGCTTAAAAAAAACGTGTTGATAGGTCTGTATTTTGGAATTCATGTTAGCAAATCCCAGGAACAGAGCAGAGTAGGCAAAATGACAGCGGAAAAAGCACAGACACAGATCACAGCAATTTTTTTATTCCTGCACCTGTTTGCAGTAGCAGGATGCTGGCTGCTGTAACAGCCCCATTTCACTACAGACAGCAGAAAAACAGATGTATGCAGATTGGAGAGCTGTCATACTGAAACCCTTTTTAATTATTAAGGCCTTAAGCCTCCTGGATAGGGAAACTGAGAGGTTACTTCAGTTGTTCAAGTCTTTTTTCCTTAGTATTGAAACTTAACAAAACCCAAAGCTGCAATTCTATGGTAGGAGCCAAGAATTTTGGCCCAAAGTCAGGTTTGATGGCAAACATGCACAGAGAATCTATTGTTTTACTTGAAGAAAGAAAGCTGCATGTGACTGAAGCAGAGATGGTGAAATTTGGTTATAAAAGAGCTTGAGTGGCATAACCCATCTAATATAGCATCAGAAACCTTAGTCCTGGAGGGCAAGCTCCTGCGCCTGGCTTTGGAATCAAATGCGGGACATTTTATGAAGTAGTTCTGAATAACAATTCAGAACAAAACACAAAGGAGCTAACACCAAGTTGGTGGTTGTGAGTTAGATTTAAACCCCAGGCACTGAGATGCAGTATCTGCTCAGTTCAAAGAGAGATCGATTTCATTTTACAAAAACACCACTGTCATTGTCTCATCTGTTCTGCAGTTATTTTCAAGAACCATGGTGAAAAGCTGGGATTGCAGGAAGTTGCAGGGCAGCTCATTTCAGTACCTGCATGGGCTTCAGGGAAGATGCCATATTCTTCCCCCCCACAGTTAAGAATGGGGTGTTGTATTAAAGCTTGAGATCACATGTATAAAAGGCAAACTCTTAGAGCTCATAATAAAACACTAAACTTCATTTAGTGTTGCACCCCTAGCTGTTTGGTCTATTTTCTGTCTAGTTACAGCCCTGGAGAACCAAAATTTAGGAGGTAGAATGCTTTTCTAGTTCCTTTCAGAAACAATTCTTTTGATATTTCATGGCACAATAAAGTTACACAGGCTGTAGAAGTCTATTTGTAAGAGTAGTACAAAAAATTGCATAGATCAGCATAAATGCAAGTAACAGCAATAAAGAGAATTTCAATTTAAAGAACAAATTTCCCTATTATCATGATATAAGCAGTTCTACCTCTTTTCAGGAGAGTTTTTTCTCATTATGCTTTCACCTGCTGCTAGCTTCTTATATAAGTAGTGCAGTTTATCTCGTTGAGGTATTTCAGCATCAGGAGTTAAGGGAATTTCAAAGTCAGAGGAGCTCTGAGAGTCCCTCTTCAGTTCTAGATCAGGAGTCCTGGAACTGTCATTTATTTCCACCATCAGGTCTTGAGCTTGAGCAGTGCCAGCTTCTGCACCTTTCTCATAGTCTTCACTTTTCAAGTCGCAGATGACCTCAGAAGCACAGGATCCGTCTGGGCTGAGTGGCTTCCACCTACTGTCATCAGCTTGACTACCCCTGGGAGTCTCCTGTGATAGAGAAGCTGTTCTGCTACCACCTCTGCTGAAGCAGCTGAAGTCGGCAGCATTTCTCTCTTGGGAGGTAATGAGAACTGTGTCCATTTGGCTATCCCAGCCCTGGCTCCCTTGTTCTGATATGTGTGTGGACTGAGAAGAATTCTGGGAGGAGATGTGAGTTGAGTCACTCACTGCATCCGAATCACTGAAGAGTGACTGGGACCCACCAGCATCTGCTGAAGATGGGAAGTTGTCTTCATTTTCAGAGCTTTCATCTACTTTGTTACACTTAAAAAACATATCCCAGCTAGGGATATCGGCATTAGACTCCTGTTGGTTGCTACGTATTCCATTGCAACTTGCTCTGGAATTGGCATCTGGCTCATGAGAAAGAACCTGAGCTGTGTTTGTTTCAGAATCTTCTTCTTTGTCATCATCATCGTCGTCATCATCATTTGACTCCTCACAGTCCACGAAGTCTACCTTGAGAGAGGTGTAAGCTGTGTTGGCTTTGTAGCTTTCCGTGCTCTCATTTATGTTTCTTTCAGCATTATCAGATTGTGCTGTTTTGGATGGCTTACTTTCTTCTCCCTGGTATTTTGCAATCTTAGGCCTTGCAGAGGTTAGTTCCGTATCAAAGAGCTCATCTTCATCTGTCAAGGAAATTAAAAAAACCCTAAGGAAATTCTGTTGAGAGAAAAGCTTCGACAAAAAATAATTCAATAAAGTTATTTAACCCAAAAGGAAGCTTAGCAGGACTTTAGAGACCATGCTTACCTTGCCTACCACCTTAGTATCTTACTGTGTACAGCAGTTTTCATTACTCACAGTTACTGGATTCCAGCAGCGCCTTCTTCATTGACTAGAGGCCTGAAGTGCTAGTATTCTACTGGCACAGTCACTGCACCAGTAACGAGACCTCCTGAACAGTAACTCTCAGAGCTATTAATGATTTGCCAGATCAGATACTTAAGGAAAAGAAATACATCAGCATAAGGTACTGTTTAAAGAAAGTAGGCTGCATGTTATTAGCAAAGTTATTTCTGCTTGCTAGACATAAGCACAACAACCAGAACTCTTTATACTACAACGAGGAGAAATTTAATCATAGAAATAAAGGGGTCTCTAGAGGTGTCAAACAACTCTGAAGTTCTTGTTGCTGAAGAAACTCCTGTCATTTCTTCCATGTTTTGAATGAGGGCTGACTCAAACACAAAGCAAACAGGTGGAACAGCTGTAAGCTGGTACAGCAGGTGCCCCTCTGGCCTTCATGTGCATGGTGCAGATCACACCTTGTGATACTGATCTAGATTCATTTATGCAGACTTCAGTCATGTTTTGCCAGGTCTGCATTGACCCTGCATGCTTGGCACTTCAGAAACAGCTGAAAAGAACACAGCAGGCCCAAAGTCATCCTCTAGTTAGGAGGGTTTCCAGAGGCCTCATGTAGCACCCATAGCTGTATATGGCAACCACCACAATTTTAAACAGATACTAGTTGCTAAAAAGCCAGCTGATCAAGATAATGGAGAGGACCAGTTCTTGTGAAATACCACACCGTCCTTCCACAACACAGGATGCGATGCAGTTGGAAGTTTAAAACTAGCTTTATTAGTGATAATCTAGGATCATGGAACAGAACCTCTTCTAAGAACTCACAAAGCTGTTAAGTACATTTTAAGACTGCAAACAGTGTGCTTTACTATCACTCTCCTGAAACCTGGTGGTTTCAGGTAATTTACATTTCTAGCTGCATTTGTTCTCTTGCTTCGTACACAGACTAGTGAGTACTATGGCTTTTGGCACCTCTACTTTGTCTTTGATTTTCATTTAGGGACAGTAACACTACCTGAACTTCTCACCTGTATCGGATAGGTTTCTTTTGCAGGCTCTCTTCAGTGTTCCCAAGGGCTTGTACCTGGGTTCTGTGTTTCTCCTGTATGACCTGCACAGTGGCTGTAATCTGAGGTAAACGAAGAGATCACTGTGTAGAACTCAGCAGATATTTTCAGGCAGAAAAATAAATCTTTTGACGCTGCTTCATGCCTATCACAGGCATTGCAGCAGAAGTGTTAAAGCAAATGCAGTAATAGCTAGGGAAAAGGTTAGCACTTTGGTGAGCTGAGACAGCTTAAAATACTAAAAAAAAAAAATCTGTCATTTTTATTTATTTACCTTAACACGTACAGCATTTGGAAACTATCTTTTAGGCCCTTGTTTAGAGAAGACAAGATGACAAGGTTGAAAATCTGACTGGAGGTTTATTCAATTATTGCAAAGTATCTCCTTTCCTATTAAGGAAAAACAGAAAAAGGAGCAAAGAAACAAGTCCTCATTTTGTTCAGATTGAGTAATATCACTACTATTCTACTCCATAAAAGAACTAAGCTGCCAAGATCTTTAGCAGCACGTGACTACGGGCCTGTGCAATACTGTACATGAGTGCTTGCACAGAGACTGGGAATTCAAGTGCCCAAAGAAATTCTCTTTCTTAGAAACTTGCCAGAACTAGTACGGACAAGCAGAAATGGGTCAAGAATAAAGGAAGAGGGATAAGTGTATATTCAGATGCCACCCAGAGTTATCAAAAAAGCCTCTATACACAGATATAACTAAGAAAGAAGTTTAGAGAGCTGAATACAGATTAACAAGACTGCATTATCAGAAGAGTTAAGCAAAAGGCACTGGCCTGCTTGAAAGGCTGGGATAAGGGAGAGTTGTGACCCTCACAAGGACACGGATTAGGTAAGCTCTGCTCACAAGCCAGCTGTCACTTACATTTCCATAACTTTATCTTCTGTCCCACCCACTGGCAGTACGTTGGGATACACGTTCACAGGACGGATATAGCTCAAAAAATCCTTAATCTAAATTGAAGAGAAGGAGAAGCAGTTTAAGAAGTTGCATCAACACTTAATAATTTCACTTAAAAACTGCACAGACACAGTAAATGCTCTCCAGTTGTGGATATTGTTCTTTATATCACACAAGTCAAACACTATGGAAGCGTAACAAAAACGCAGGTCTGAAAGGATGCTGAGAATTGTGTCTCACCGAACCACCTCACAGCATCATCAACTACACAGACAGTCACCTCCTCTGAAAGAAAACATCAGAGAAACCAGCCACGATGACTCCAACAAGTTCCTAGGAAATGTAATTCAGTGCTTCACCATCCTCACTACTGCAGATCTTATCAGCCTTGCACTCTTCTTACTAGAATTTGAGTCTTACTTCTGCAGATGAGAATAACCCTTTCTTCTCTGCACTAGCCCTACAAATTTGAAGACTTTTTCTCATATCTCTCTTCAATCTGTAAAAGGTCATACAAGGAAACACATCATTTCTTCAAGCTTTTCTCTTGCTGCCTTCTAGATGCTCCACAGACAGTAATAAGTTACTGTATAAAATTATAAGATTTCTGTCCAGTTTTGAGCACTTCACTTCAGCTGAGGCTCCACTGGTGCTGAGCACTGGACATGCCTGCATGTTTGCAGATGACAGTCTTATCTATGGAGACCTGTAGGACCCATCTATTTTTGCATTTGGAGGTATGAGTCTTAGCCACAACATTACCTGCCACATTCTGCCACGTATATACTGCTTAGTGCCTACATTTAAAGCTCTGTGAGGCAGAAAAAATTAGAACAACTAAGTGGGATGCTGAAAACAGGACCATCTTCCTCAAGCTCTGAATAATCTCCATTTTGTACACGCAAACCTTTGTGATAGACTGATTGTTAGCACTAATCCAGTTTCAGTTCAGCTCATGAGAGAAGTCCTTTAAGAACTGGATCAAGTCATATTAAATGAACATGCACAATTCTAAAGATGATGCTACCATGACCAATTTCATTTTAACCTTTTAGTGTTAAAGAGTAACAGTGGCAGCTACAATGGGAGAAAAAAAAAATCTGTTTAGAAGTGTGGACAAAGGAAAGAAGTCAAAGCTGCCCAAAACTGAGTCCCAGCAGATAAACATCCTACTGAAAACCCAATGCCAAGAAGCTTGAAGCATACCATAGTTACACAGTAATCCAAAATAGGAAAGCAAGCAAAACAATCGTAGCGGTGACATGAGAAAAAAAGAGAAAAAAAAAAAAAACAGGCTTGTAATCCTGCCCTACCTAAACATGTTCTGCAGATAAATTAAAATATTGCCAGCTTGGGGCTATATGTCTCCAGCAACCAGAACTTCCTATCCCGCTATGTCTCATTACCAAAAAGACTTTTTTGTTTGTTTGTTTTATGAAAGTGTCATCCTCCACACCAAAATAGTCTACTCAGTACTACAAGTATACAAACCTCGCTGTATGAGGAGTGGAAAGAGAAACAAGCTCTGTATGTACTCTCTCCAGTCCTACAAAATGAAAAATAAGAGGCACATAAATTAGATAGCTGGTTTTCAAGCTCACTCAACAGGCAAGATTAACATAGTCAAAAATAGTCCATTCTGAGATGCAGTTACACAAATCTCTGGCAAGACACACACACCTGGAACGGATTTCTGTATGGCCTAATGCTCACCTCACTATTACATTGGTTTTCTTGATCCTTTCTCCAAACCACATAGTGGAGGGTTTGATAATAATTACATGCAAGGGAGTTCCATTTTGGCAAGTGATTCCACAGGGCAGTCTGTTCCCTCGAAAGTAGTCATCGTCCTGTCAAATGCAAAATAAAATTAAGTCAAATCCTGATATTTTCCCCCAGAAATTAAGCCACATTATCTAGCCAGACCAAATTTTCATCTCACTTCCAACTCTTTCAAACACCAACCTCTGTTGCATTCTGCTTTCATAGCTGACAAAGCAAATCAAAGACCAATGCCCCACTGCCATCTGCAGTTCTACCTGCACTCTTTCAAGTTGCAGCCTTCAGCTTCAGACATGTTGGAAAGGGAAGGCCATAAATTACAAGCACACAGTGTGTGGCTGCAGGAGGCATCATACAAGCTGGTTTTTATTTATTTAAATAAATCATTCAGGTATTGTTCAATCTGTTTGTTTTACTTCATCGAACAAGTTTCAAAATACAGTTCAACTATTTCTAGCATCAGCTATTACCCTTTCTAATTAAAAGAAAAAAAAAGCCTTAACCTGCCAAAATTCTCATTTTCTACTGTATCAACTATTTGGGCCAAGTCTGCTCTAGAATAGCAGCAACACACCTACAACCAGTCCTTCACAGCAAGGTTAGCAAAGGCTTTCCAAAATGATACACACCTTAGGATGTCGACAGGCATGAATCTGAGTGTGTCGATCTGTAGTTATATGGTAGAGGATTTCTGGCATGTTTTTGAACATGTCAAGCTTGTTCACATGCACCTAAAAAAAAAAAAAGGGCAAAGTTTACTCTAAATTAGCTCAATGTGTCTGCCAAACTGCAGCTAGAGCAACTATACAGGTATGGTCCCGCTCTCAGCAAATGCCAGTAGGGATTTATTAACAGGTACTAATTTGTTAATAGCCAAGTGGAGAAGTGTCTTGGATACAGTGAACAAACAGAATGTACCTCCTATGCTACAGAAGGCTGAGTATTCAGCAGAGAAGGTTAGAATGCATCTGCTATTTATGTCGTGCAAATGAGAAGAATTTTACATGATATAAAGGAGAGAGCTATCTTGAGCTATCTCGAGATATCTTGAGCTTGAAAAACTGGGAATTAACTTCAGCCCAGAGAGTCCAGATGTTCCAGCAGACATCACACATTGAAACCAGTTAACTCATTTCTGAGCACAACTGTATATAAAAAAAAAAAATATGTATATAAGTGCACTGTGCACACCTTTCACAGACAGTAGTTCTCTAAACTGCCTTTTCCAGTTCAGTTCATAATTGTTACTCAGGATCTGTCCTAAAACAATTATGGAAGCATTACCTTGATTCCAAGTTCCTCACTGAGGTTTATGAATAAATACTCATATCCATAAGCAGCTTTGCAATTCAGCCACACAACATGATAGCGACTGAGCGAGGTCCAGCTTCGCACTAACTCTAAGATCCCATTCAAACACTCCTCCTGAAAAGTTTAGAAAAACATTGTGATTTGTCTCAGAAGATGCTATGATTTGCCAAGCAATACCTCTTCACCTTTCCAAGATTTACCTAAAAAAGGGCTCATTACTTAATTAGTGGCTTTAGGACCTTTCATAGCCTATTTAGACTTACCCTGCTTGGTATATGATAAAATCTAGGATCACAAAATGTGGTGTCCAAATAAACACTCTGGATGTCTTTCACTCTGAAAGAGAGAAATGTGATACCAGAGTGAGCAACACACTGCAGCACTAAGATACACTACTTCCTCTCTCTTCAAAAAGGATGCAATTCTTCATCTTTATTACAAAGAACAAGTCAAAAGAAGCTTGTAACTGAACTCCTTACTGCAAATATATTTAATCGAAAAAAAAAAAAGCATGATATAACTCCCAAATTGTCCATGTCTGTATGATCTTTTATGGGTTCTAAATCCCACAGGTAGACAAAACTCACCAGGAATTGAATTAAACTGCAGATGCTTTTTCTCATACCTGGTACCTGAATGCAAAAGCTCCATTCTGGCTGCTTCTCCTTTTGCAAGCCTGAAATCCCCTGTATACAGCACAGTGCCATTTTCACCTTGAAACAGAAACCTACAAACAGAAACGCTTCCATCAAACTCAATAAAAAGCATTAACTTGTCAGCTGTCACTTTGTCACTCTGCTCAGATATATCTGTGTGACCAGAACGTGGCATAACAGAAATACAGGGCTCATTTTTGTCCTAGAGTAATTTCAGGCAAACCCAACAATCCAGAGTTGGTATGTCTGGGATAACCCAGCCATCTACTGCATCCTCAACCACAGTATTTATTGAGAACTTCGTACGACAAATCTCCCATCAGAAACACTAAGAATATTGAATAGGACATACATGACTGATCCTGGGCAGTGGCCAGCTGGCAGAAGCGTCACCTCTACATCTTCTTTCTGCAACAGAGGGGTTAGCATTATTTTCACACTGGAACGAGTACTACTGGTTCTTTCCCCGACACAGTGAAAGCAACTCTCCACAGCCACTTGCATCACTTCACGTTGATTTTGAATGAAAAGAGTCTCTTCACATTCCAGCAAGCTCTGGAGAGCAATAGCCATCCCTCCACGGCAGAAGAGATGACTGAATATTGGTGCTCACAAGAGCCAGTCAGCCAGAAGACAGCCCTATTTCCCTGGCTCCTAGCAAACAAACATCATGGAAACATCTTGGGATATGCTCTGCCTGGAGATGATCTACCGGACCTCCAAGTTCTACACTTAAATACGGGGTGAAAAGATCACAGAAAGAATGCCTAAACTTGAGATCACTAATACAGTGGAAAGATGTTAGCAGAAAAAGTGCTCTGATAATAAGAAAAGCTAAGAGGAATTCACGTGGCTACACATTTTGGAGGAAAGCGAGAGAACGTACATTTTTAAAATTGCTTGCCCACTTTTGATGTTACAGATAAACTTTGCTGTCCATTAAAAACGTACAAGTTTTGTTTTTTTTTTTTTGTAACTTACCTCATCAGTTGTTTCATCTACTAAAGAAATCTGAGTAGGAGTTTCGACTTCCAGTGCAACCTGTAACAAAGCAAATAAATGCATTACATGATTTAATGAACATCATGGTTCATGTTTGACTAAGATTTCATTCTGTAAATATCTAAATAACCTGTATCTAAATAGTAAAATTCAGCTCACTTCCCTGTAGAAAGTCATACATTTCTATTTCTGGTAGATAAAGTTGACTTCTAAAAATGAAACAGAGAGAGTGCACGCTTAAAAAAAACTATGTTGGACTCTCAGCAGTAAGCACTCACGCTTCTCTGGTGGGATCATGTGCCTTGTTTTTAGATAACTGTAATGCTTGACTCCCCAGACCCAGAGCACACCAGTGGATCTTGCTAGGATATGCCTCTGTGCTGCAGCACAACTTCTCCTCACTGTTCCCTGTTACCAGAAGCAGACTTCACCAACTGCATGCAGCAAGTATTCCTGTGCTAGTGTAGAAGAGACTAATCTACAGACAGCAATTAATCTCCCTATTTTGGCATGCCCTCTGTTAACTCAGAGTCCTCCAACGTACATGCTCTGTGCCCCTCTGACCATATTTGTGTACAGTTGGTCTGCCAAGAAAAAGCCAAAGTGCAAGAAAAGACTCCTGTCATCACCCCTCTAGGTCTAACTTCCAGCTTCTCAGCTGAGCAGCCTGCTCAGCACAAGGGGTTTTACTGCACTACTGGATTCACAGAACAGCTCATCCCAAATTTCTGGGCTGTTCCAAGAGATCCATTCAGCAGGTACTCACAGAAGCTGGGAACACATGGCTTCACCACCACAAACAAAAATGTAGTCAGTCAACTGTCAGACTCCCAGACTGCTCCAAAACACAGATATACATGTCAAAAAAACATTTTATACTAAGAATTCAAACCATTCGGAATTTAAAAGTTAAAATTAAAAGAAAAAACTTACAATATGATTCTCCCAAAACTTGTATTTTGAATTAGTCAACAGCAGCTCCTTAGTTACTGGTGAGCAATATAATTTAACTTTCAAGCTGTGAGAAGAAAAAAAAAAAAAAGAGTTTTTTTTTTTTTTTTAAGCAGAGGCAAGGAGCAATCTAAAGATGCACTGGTACCCAGCAGCAAGCACATCAAAACATGCACACAGGACCCTCTGTCATCCAGAGACCCCACAGAACAGCAAGCCTGCAGTAGCTGTGCTGCCCCAACCTGATGTGGAATCAAGAAGAGCTGCTGCACCTTGCAGAGCAGGCTTTTCTTCAACAGGCCAGACCCAAAAACTTACCTACATGTGTCTATGCATGTGTATTTTTGTGCAGGCATAAATAAAGGATGTTGTAGGTCACATGTACTATATCGTTGCTTGCTTGCATACCCACCAAGGTCTGGACAGATTCATGTGCTTTCCCTGGAAGAGGCATTGCTCAGCTCCCTGCTTGAAAGGAGCAGTTAGAGCTCATAAGCATGTGGAATGGGCTGTGTTCTGTTATCAGCACCACCTAAGGGCCTTCCCATGTGATGTAGCTCTCTGCAGTTTTTAACGGGGCACAAACCTCAGTGCAAGTCAAACTGCCTTCAGTCACAGATACTCCTTGTTTAGAACCCAAGCAAAATCCTCTCAGGTTTAAGCTTTTATGAGTCAGTGAAATAAACATGAGAAGGTCTGAAGTTGTGAAAGGCCCATGTTTTCATGACAGTGCTTCAAAGTCACATACGTGACTAGAGGCTCCTCTTGCCAGTATGAGAAAGGCAGGGTAGGCCACCTACAGCCAAAGATCAGAACATTCGCCCTGCTGAGCTTAAAAAGAATTAAGATCCAGAATTCAGTTCTGCCCTTTCAGAGCATGGTTTCCAAACTATTTTTACCTTCTGGTAAAAAGAGTGCAGAGTTTTAAGCTGCAGAGGCTAATATCTACCTAATTTTGCACCTTAAGGACAACAAGATCTAGTGGGTAAAATTTTTTGGCCAAAGCATGCACAAACTCAGTAACTTGAGCAGCAAGGGGCTGAAAGATGAGAACTGCCAAGTGGAAGACCAGGCCAAAATCAAGCAAGCACCAGACCTCCAGCAAGCAGAGCCAACAAGAACAGCAGACACGTTTGCTGCATGCCCCAAGCGCACTTTTTTTTCAGAGAATTACTGAATTACAGAAGTTGGAAGGGACCTGTGGAAACCATCAACTCCAACCTCCCCATTAAAGCAGGTTCCCTACAGTAGATTTACACAGTTAGGAATCCAGATGGGTCTTGAAAACCTCCAAAAAAGGAGACCACACAGCCTCTCCGGGCAGTCTGTTCCAGTGGCCTGTCGCTCTCACAGTAAAGATGTTATTCCTCATATTTGTACAGAACTTCCTGTGTTCCACTTTGTGCCCGTTGCCCCTTGTCCTGTCACTTCACATCACTGAAAGGAGCCCAGCCCCACCTGTTGGCTCTCACCCATTAGATATATAAACAGCCACTAGATCCCCCTCACGTCTTTTCTTCTCCAGTCCAAACAGCCCCAGGTCTCTCAGCCTTTCCTCGTAAGGGAGATGCTCCGTGCCCCTAACACCCTTGTGGCACCCTGCTGGACCCTCCAGCAGTTCCCTGTCTTTCTTGAGCTGAGGAGCCCAGAACTGGGCACAGTATTCCAGATGTGTCTCACCAGGGCAGAGCAGATAGAGAAGAGAACCCCTTGCCTTGCTGGCCACGCTCTCTTGAATGCACCCCAGGCTACCACCGGCCTCGCTGGCCACAAGGGCACGCTGCCAACCTGCCGCCCATTTTCCATAAAGCGAGTAACTCTCACCAGCTCTGAGCGTTCCCTTCCCCCCGACCACACAGACCGACGAAACACCAGCAGCACAGACCGCCCCAGGACGAACAGAGCCTCCTCAGGCTCTCTGGGCTCCAGCCGTGAGGCCAGGCCCCATTCCACCCCACCGCCGCCCCCGTTCTCCACACAGCGCCGAGCTGAGGAGCCCTCAGTACCTGCTCTGCAGCCTCCTCCTCAGAGCGGGCGCCTTCAGCCCCTTCATGTGATCTGAGGAGAAACAGCACGGCGGTCACAGCGGGGAGGGACACGGGAGGGTGCCACAGAGACAGAGCGGGAAGGGGTGGGGGGAGGGGCTCACCTTTGTGGCAGTGCGACAGGAAATAGGCGCGCGCGCGCAGGTTGTCGTGGTCGAAGCGGTCGATGGACAGCTGCGGGTACTCGCGCAGCCGGCCCCCGAACCGGCTCATGGCGGCCGCTTCCGCCGCGCAACGCCCGCACAGCCTCGGCCAATCGGAAGGCGAGCTCGCCTCCTGCCAGCCAATCAGACGCACGGGAGGGGGAGAGGCGGGAACAAGGGCTTAAAAGGGCAACGGCGGGAGGCGGTTGCCTAGCAACGGCGCGGAGCCGTGGCCGTTGGCGCTGTGAGGAGGCGCCGCCATCCCCGGCTGGGGCCGTCCCGGCGGGCACCGAGGTCTCTGAGGAGCGGGGCGTGGATGTGGGAGCGGGCTGTGTGGTGATAGGGCGTGGTAGGGCTGGCGTCGTGGTGGTAGGACGGGATGGAAGTCGTTCGTGGTGGTGACAGAGGGGCTGGACTTGGTGTGGTGGCCGTGGGGGCTAGGGATTGTTTTGGGTAGTCCTGTGTGGAGCCCCGCATGAAGTGGGACAGGGCAGGAATTGCATCGGTTCGGCTTGGCTGCCCTTAGCCCGTGGGCTTCGGAGCGGGGTTTGGATCTGATGGTTGGGTGGTGGGAGCCTTGCTCTGCCTTCGTCTGTAGTCACTGCTGAGCTCTGCCTTAGTAAATGTGGATGCAAGATATATTCTGAGCATTCTTGGTGGTGGTGACCGTTTAGGTGCAATCTGTGTTGTAGAGGATGTGTTCTTTTCCTTTGTGAACTTTAAGGAAATACAAGGAACAAACTTGGGGAAAGAAGCAGCGTTGTGGTGCAACTAATTTAATGAGAAGCAAATACTAGATGGGTTCAGTAACTTGAAAGAAGTAGTGAGTTGCTTCTAGTTTCTCAGCTTTTGGTGGTGCTTAATATTGTTAAGGGAAGCCAGACACCAAAGACTTCAAGTGCCAGGGAGTTCTTCTGTTCCAGTGCCACAGAAGCAGGCTGCTGTGTTTCATTTTCCAGAAGGTAGCTGGTATGAGGGTAATATTCCCAATAAGTGTGTGCATACTCACACATATACAGCCTGAAAACGTGCACAGAATGAAAACAATGCATTTACTGGCACCCACGTAAACACCACTCATATAAAAATGAATTAAACAGACAATTGGACCTATTTTCCCTCTCCAGCTGATCAGGACCGAGGTTCACTTGTGAGCTGTCCGCACCTCGTTATAAATACACCTGCATTCACAAATCTTTCAAATATATTTTTACACTGGCATCTGTCTCGTCTGACAAATTCCCATACGTTCAGTAGTTTCCAGTTCCGGATAAGAAACAATAGGCCCTGAAACACGGGAAAGTAAGAAAAAATTCCCTAAAATAATTAAAAAAAAAAAAACAACTTTACTATGCAGGTGACTGAGTGCTGGCACAGGTTGCCCAGAAAGTTTATGGATTCTTCCTCCTTGGAGGTCTTCAGAAGCTGCCTGGATGTGATTTGGGGCACCCTGCACTCTGGGTTTTCCTGCTTGAGTGGAAGCTGGACCAGACAGACCCAAAGGTCACTGCCAACCTCATCCATTCTGGGATTTTGTTCAGTTAGGGTAATATCAGGCCAGGGCCTCGATGCCTGCCTGAATACCTTGGAAAATTCAAAGGTTCTCATGTAAAGTCTATTGAAGTCATTGGAAATATCTCACTGACTCTTCTAGGACCCCAGATAGGCCCTGTGAATGCTGACTTGTATAAGCAGTAAGGTAACATACACAGGCCCAGGCTGGTTAGGATTCCATTGAAATTAAGCAGTCATTGATCTAAAAAACTTTTCTCAAAGCTGAAACAGAGGTATGTGGAATCTCGCCATTTCCTCTGAATTAAGAGTAGGCAAACGTTGTTATAGCAAAGTCCACTTCACTGTTCAATGATACTCTTTGCATAAAAAGCATTTGTATTTTGCTGAATCATATTTTCTTACCATTGTCTTGCATTCTTTCACTTACCTGTATCTGTCTGCTATCTTTTGTCTTTTCACTGAACTGTAGACTGTCTGAAGTATGGTTCACTTGTGCTCTCGTTCAACGAGACCAGCCCCATGCTTGGAACTCGGAGGCACTGTAGTAGACAAAGAGTGCAATTTCTAAAATCTAAAAATATCAGCCTAAAAATATTTTAAAAATCAGGATTTTTTTTTAAAGTATTTAAGTCACCAAGCTAACACTTTATGTGACATTTAGAAATGTTTTTGAGCAGGAAGACCTGTGGACAAGCAATCCAAAATAATGGTGAGTCAGGAAAGGCCAAGCGTATCTAGATGTCTTGAAGAACCACGTTCATCAGATGAATTCAGCACATCCTCTAAAGAAGTACTTAAGCCCAGTAACATGTAAGTTATCATAAGACGCTTAATAAATGCTGAGCTATTATGAATTTAAGATCTAATGCCCTTACTTGTAGTACGGTCTTTCTCAAGTCCCAGACTGACAGCAGTTCACAAACATAAACAGTATATGAAAAATTCTGTAATGGCTACAAAAGGGCCCTCTGCAGCAAGGGATTAAAGAACTGTCTTGAGATAAATATTTCGAAGGCTACACTAAAGATTTATAATAAGGATGTATTTTGAGCATGTAATTTGTATCTGACACCTCATAACTGGGTGTGAAAATTACTTTTTTTTTAATTATTATTATGAAATGGCTGCCTTCAATTACAAAACACCAGTAAGAGCTTCAGAGCTAACTTAACATTTGGAGTGCTGAACTGCAAGAAATAAATCAGTGCTGCTAGGAGAGAGACTTTGTGCTTATTTTTTATTGATCTTTAACGAAACACGTGCGGTAAGAGATGAAAGGCCCTTTCTTCCTTTCCTAATGGCTCTCATATGTTAGGTGACAGAGATGCAGATTTCAGTTTCCACATTATGATGGCAATTCTTGATACAGGAGGGGGTATGACTGTTTACATGGGTGGATACTGATAGGACAGGGGTGAATGGTTTTAAACTAAGACAGGGGAGGTTTAGGTTAGATATTAGGAGGAAGTTTTTCACACAGAGGGTGGTGACGCACTGGAACAGGTTGCCCAAGGAGGTTGTGGGTGCCCCGTCCCTGGAGGCATTCAAGGCCAGGCTGGATGTGTCTCTGAGCAGCCTGGTCTGGTGGTTGGCGACCCTGCACAATGCACAGGGAGGTTGAAACTCGATGATCATTATGGTACTTTTCAACCCAGGCCATTCTGTGATTCTATGATTTTCCTAAAGAAGCGTAAGCTGCAGTGTGACATTTTTTTCTCTCCTGCCCTTTTTAACTGTCTAAAAACATTTGTGCATTTGATAAGTCACCAGCTTTCAACTTTTCAGGCTCTCAGCTGACACTGGAACTTGCTAAGTAAGGAAATTTTACTTTGTGTGCAGAAGGGTTTTGTGTGGGGAGAGTCAGTAGCATCAGTAAGATTTTAGTTGGGCAAGCACTGAGTAGGGTGAATTTTGGTAGATTTTATGCCTTTCCTTCTTGCTGCATTCGATTTAGAACCAATTCTTTGTCATCTCCACTGTAGCCATGTGACTGGCAGGGCATTTCTTCCTTCTGTTCCTCACCTATCCTGAATGTTTCCTAGTAACAGCCCATTTCTTCATTTTGTGTTTGCCATTTTGGTGTTCCTTCAGTAGGAGGAAAGAAAAACCTGAAAAGCTTCCTGTCCCAGGGGGGCCGTGACTACCGAGGTGTGAAGTTAGAAACAGTTACTGGGTTTTCTTTGTTTTTAATGCATCAGTGTGCACCAGTAAATTTTAGGCAGCACTGTTAACTCAGGGTGGCAAAAATATCACAACAACAGTTTCCTAGATGTCATGGGTTTGTTTGAGATCAACTAGTGCATTTAATTTAATTCTGATTGTTTATAATTGTTTTTTTTTTCAACCTCAGACTTTGAGAGGAAGACATCGTATTGGCCGTACTTTATTTTTTCAATTTTGTTCTACCTATCTCAATTTCATCCTGACAAGATCACTTGCTTTTGTCTTCTCTACTTCATTTTCAAAAATCTAATTTCAGGAAAATGTCTGAAGTTTCTGCAGTCACGGCTAAAGCCGACATCAAGCCAAAATCCATATGCCATGCCAAAAAATGGTCAGATGAGGTAGAGAACTTATACAGATTCCAGCAAGCTGGATACAGGGATGAAGTTGAATATAAACAAGTAAAACAAGTTGATACGGTAAGATTTCAAACTCTGCAAGAGTTATCACACTGAATTCCTTTCTCATGTTAAACTGTTAAATAAAAATGAAGGTGTCTCTTATTTCCTGACATTATGCTAGCTTCTGATAGAGTTGTTTTTTCTCCCAGATCTGACTTAAATTCTTGTGCTATTATTAACATTATTATGCAGAGTAAATTATTTTACAGAAGCAAAATAGAAACACAAGCCAGCCTGTTTTTGTTCCCCATCTCTTATGCATTTAGAGATATTACATAGATTTCTTGGAACACAGGTAGCTGCCATCCAAAAGAATAATTCAGTTTTATGGAATGGAATATATTAAAGGTAATTCTCTGTAAAGTCTCCCCATATCTCTGCCAATGGGCCTGATAGGAAACACGCTCATTGTCCAGGAACTCAGTCCTGTGCTATTGCATAGTGGCATAATCAAACGCCATGCACACCGAAAACCTGGTTTCTATTGAAACTGTCCAAAGTAGAAATATTTGATGGCAATTGTGGTAAAGAGAGTTGTGTCAAAGGCATTTGTTAACTGAGCACATCAAAGACTTGGTCTTCTGCTCGTTACAGCTGATGGCAATACTCCTTAGCACATCAAATGAGGTAATGAATAATACCGGATATTCAGTGGTTTCTTGAGATTCAAAAGACCAACAGAGGTTAAGAGAGCAAACAATGTGATACCTTTATGGCATTTCCATAATTGATCTTCCAAAGCAGCACACACAATATGAAACATACCATTTTGAAAGATCTTAACCTCCCATGTATGTAAATGCTGCCATTAGTGTGGTAGGATCAGTCCATTCAAGATTTATGGCCGTGTATAACCACACACAATTAAACCCTCATAAAAGTTGAAGAGCATCACTTATGCTGATTTAAAATGTGTGTTTTGTTTAAACTTGCCAGGATCTGGTAGTGGTTTTCTTTCAACTTACACATTTTGAGATGTCATATTTACTCCATATTATGCTTCCACAATGCAGTTATGATTAATGATGCAATTACAGTGTTGTTGTAACAAATGCTAAAGCTCATCTTCAGACAGAGAATGCACATAACTCAACTGTGTGCCTACATAATACAGAATGAAACTACTGCTTCTGGCACTCTCCAATCAGAGAATGCTCTAGGTTAATATCCTATTGTCAGCTCTGCCTGGAAGAGAGATGAGATTCTTACTACTTGATTTTTAAGGTTCAAGCTGATCAGAAGTAATCACGGTTGTTCAATCTGGAGATAGCTATAAAAGCCATAAATCTCTTCAACTAAAGGCTTGAGCACTTGGATGTTCAAAGCTTCACACAGTGAATAATGAACAGCACCATGATGGTGCTGGTGTCCTGCAGGACTGATCCTGCTTATTCCTAGACTTTCCTGTTAAAAAAAAATATTTATACTAGACCAGAAAACTTTTTTCTAACATGCTGCTCTCAATCTTCTTTAATAGCTAAGGAAGCTAATGCAAAATATGTTCAGATACAATGTTGTTTTCACGTAGACCTATACCCTATGTTCTGTGCAATGTAAAGCATAAACATCATTCAGTGCAAACTCGTTCCACTGAATGCATATCCTTTTATTTCATTTGTAGGTAGAGTGTTGGCCAGAAACTGGATTTGTTAAGAAGCTTCAGAGAAAGGACAATACCTTCTATTATTACAATAAGCAAAGAGAATGTGAAGACAAAGATGTTCATAAAGTGAAAGTTTATGTATACTAATTTTGCTACTTTCCAAAGTTCGTATATTCTTTTTATAGATCTTTTTGTTAGTTAGGATCTATAAGTAAATGAGACTTTTGTACAATCCAGCATTTAAAGTATAAATGTCATTCTTGGATAGAATGGGGAATACAGAACGTGTTCCAAGTAATTTGATATCAGAAGGATAAAAAGCTTCAAAGGGACTTTGTATATTTGGTTTGACTCTGTGCAAAGTCCATTATAAGTAGACTCGTTAATCTTTACTCTGAACAATATAATCTTGTTGACACCGGCTAATGTCAGCCACAGTCTCTTGGTATAATGAAGGGCTACGAAGCTCCAAGTCCCAAAGGCCCTTGGAGAGGAGCTGCAGTAACAAGCAGAAAATGTTCTTGTTTTAGTTTACTGTTTATTTAGTTGTTGTTCTGTCAGATCTGTTCCCCAGTATGTTTGCTTAGTGTATCCCTTTTTTCCCTTAGCAGCCCAGCTTAGGAGTCCTCCATCAGACAGCTCTGCTCAAATAAACATTCTCACATAAACATTCTCACACTCAGTGTTTCCTTATCAATCACTGAGACTGACCAGGTCTGTTTCTTTTGATTGTTTCCTCATTTGGAAGTCCCTGATCAGATAACCCTGCTGGAATAAACATTCCCACATGCCATTTCTTTTCTTATTAATGAGGGCAACCCACCAAGTTTGTTTCTGGTCATTGTCTTTGTTAACACCAATGGGTCAGGATTTCTTTCTGTAAGTGCTTGTTCCTTTTGTTTGCCTCATCATCCCAATTTTGTGAGGCCCTTAGCCAATTTTACATTGGTAAATAAACTGTCTCACTTGCCACGTATCCTTACAGCATTCGTTGATGTGAAAGCTTATGCCATTTCATGGAGGAAAAGAAAAAAAGATTGTGGATTTACATGCAGTGGGATCAAGGAGTACAAAACTGCAGAGAGAACTTGGAGCGCGCTTAA
Organism: Numida meleagris; assembly: GCF_002078875.1. Taxonomy (NCBI): domain Eukaryota; kingdom Metazoa; phylum Chordata; class Aves; order Galliformes; family Numididae; genus Numida; species Numida meleagris. The sequence continues at coordinate 7,534,470 of NC_034409.1, forward strand.
GGAATATTTAAGATTAGGTAACCTACACAAATGATACGTGAGATTTTGGGCAGAATTTGTCTTACCTGACTTCATCAAATATCACATTGTCAATATCTACATCTTCTCATTTTACACCCTTTGTTCTGAGCGGAGGGCAGTTGGCTCTTCTGGGCACAATGCATTTCTTGTAAATGTTGGTATGTAGCATGAGCCTGTTGCTGTGCCTTCAGCTCTGCAGAAGCTGTCCACAAGTGTTCCTTCACTGAGACATCTGGTAAATGTGAGGTATCTCATGCTTACCTTTACTTTAAGTATAATACTTGAATATGCCCAAACTCTGTAGATAACTGACCTGTAGAAGCTGACTGTCATCTAAACCAGTAGGTGTGTTCGTGGTAGTTACACAAAACATGTGATTAATATCTGCTGTCTCCAGACTAAAGCACAGAGTGATCTCAACCGAGTTTTGGGCATGCATGTAGATGTCAGCAGGAGGACGCTGTGTATGGCAGTGTGCACCTGGATGTATCTTAGGGTTATTCTTCAGCTGAAACTAAGACACTGGCCAGCTCAAAATGCAAAGCAGAGGGCCACAATAAGTAGAATAGATACAACCTTCAAAAGAGCTTGTTGACAATGGGTGGCAGTGATCTGGTCACCTTATTTAGACACCTTGGAGAATTTTAGCCTAAATCTGTATTAATTGTATTAGACAGACAACTGGAAGGTTCTCAGAAGCAGCTGTGAAGCCTTTTTGTTCCAGGGAGGTCACGGTGTTGTGTAAAACAAGTTCTGCAGTGATAGCAACAAAGCATTACTGCAGTCAGTTCTAGTTCTTTGATTGGTTTGTGCGTACTTTGTAAGAGAGGACTTTTCTGTGTGCTTTGCAAACAAGCAGCAGAAACAGAACAACTACAAGGATAATCCATCCATTTTGTCGCTTTGAGATAGAGGCTCTCCCTTTTTCCGTGGGTTCTGAAAAATGAAATGTTCCAGTAGATATGGAAAGAAAGAATTCAAAAAAGCCAGGTCGATACATTTATCAGCAGAAATGATTGAATTATTGCCATCAGCCCACACAGAGTAAGTGAGAATGGACTTGGCGCAGCCATTTTATCAATCCATAATAAAGATGAAGTTGGATATTCAAGAAGAATTAAAACTGCAGGAAAGCTATTCAAGCTTGATTTTTTTTACTTTTTTTTTTTTTTTTTAATAAAAGCCTTTTGAAATGGAAATAAATGTAAAAGATGATTCTGTGTTTCCCTCCTTTTACCTGATGGCACCTAATATTTCTGCATTATGCTTTAAAACAATGAGCACGCATTTCATGCAGCCCACTGGGGCTCCTTGGCGTTTCAGACAAGTAGGACAGCGATTCACATTCCACTTTGGAAACGCTTTTTTTTTGTATGAGCTGGCAGATTCTTCGTGCTTAGCGAGCGAGCAGCCCAGGTTTTATTGCGAACATTTTCTCAGCACTGTGTGTTGAATCTCACTGTCATATTTAAAAGATTAACGGGGTGAAAAGGAAAGAAAAGCCTTGTAATCAGTGCAGTTTATTGCATAGCTTTTGTCAGCCCTAATGCCATATTTGAAAGTTCACTCACTTCATTACCAAAAAGCAGGTCTTGTATCGACAGAGACAGTTTCAGCTAGATTTGTCTTTTGGCATCCAGGTTGTATTCATATTTCAGTACAATTTGTGCCAAATTTAAGGTTATTGAAACCATTTTTTTAAGACCTTAGCTACGTAATGGCCCTAGCTGTGAAGCCAAAACAGTTCCTTTTCTGCTTAAAGAGAAGCAGATATGGGGTTCTTGCCTGAATTCAGGTTTGCCTGTGACCACAAGATAACATTCATCTGGTGTAAGGGTGCTTGCTTGAGTTATTCCTCCTGACACGGATTCGGCATCCAGCTCTGCTCGCTGAGCATGGAGCCGATCCTTGAGTCCTAACAAGAGTTAGGACTCAAGAGTAACAAGAGTTTCTCTCTTACTTCCTTGCTGAATGGATCAGTCAGTCAAAGAGCTGTCCAAATGTTGATGAGTCAGCATTTCCTCTGATAAATCTGAAACTGAAATGTCTTGCCTGGCTCTTCTGTTACTGTGTAGTGCGTTGAGAGCTGCCATCCTGCTTGTGGGGAGCTCTGCTTTATGTTCAGGGTGACGTACCGCTTCATGGGGGCTGTTAAGATAAATAACTTGTATTTCTCAATGCTATTATGAAAACCCTTCAAACTCTAGCAACTTTAAAGAGAGAAAGGAAAACACATTTCTCCCTTCCATTGCTCGGAGGTGAAAATACATACAGTGCTGCTGATTTGAGCCTTCATAAAAAGTAACTCTCCAAAAATGCTTTCCTGTGTACTGCCCATGTTTCCAGGGAGGGGTGCCGCCCCTCTGAACTCATCTGGTCGTACTGAGGAAATAAAGCTGTGTTTGTGTATTTTAGGCTGATTTTCAATGTTTTCAGCCTTTACTTGAATTCATTACACAGCAGTATTGTCTGAAAGTGATTCTACAGTTGATTGCCTTGCAGTCACAGCAGCCCAACCACCGCACAAAACATCAGTGTAAGGATTTCAATACTCACTTCAGTTCCTGAGTGGACAGTTCCAGTTCTGAAGACTCTTGAGCCTCAACCTTTCCATTTTTAGACATCATTTCCTTCTTTCAAGTTGCTGGAAATGGCTTCAAACTTTGTTAAAGAGAACTTTAACTCAGCAGCTGTCGATGTCACCGTGCCTCACGCTGCTGAAAAAAAGTGAGGCCTGTCTGGAGGCAGTTTGAGTGGAATGGCTGCATTTTCTTTGCAGGTTCTCTCGTATTTCCCTAGTTCCACTGGATTCTTCTATATGCTACAGCTATTTATGTTAGGCGCTGCCAGGTCCCATGCATAAATGAATGATTCCCCTGAAAAAATGAATGGGATCTAATGAGGCCATATGACGGGGCTCAGTGCAGGGCTCAGCCAGGTGAATCTCCCACCTGACAGCCTGCTCACGTGTGTCTCTACTTGTTCCTCCCTAGTCATGCCCTTTCCATGGCTTTGGTCTTTCCCCTGGACAGATCATAGGAAGTTTTATGAAGTCATAGAACATCCGAGTTGGAAGGGACCCCCAAGGGTCATAGAGTCCAACTCCCGGCTCCACGCAGGACCACCCAGCATTCAAAGCTGGTCCGAGAGCGTTGGCCAAACACCCTTTGAACTCGGGCAGCTCGGGGCCGTGCTCACTGCCCTGGGCAGCCTGTTCCATGCCCACCACCCTCTGGTGAAGAAAGTCCTCCGAATCTCATAAAACAACCCACAGTATTCATGCTTATCATGTCAACAGTTATAATCCAAGGCTGGATTAGTTCTTCTAATTGCCCATCAACCACATCAACCAGGAATTCTGGCTTTTGTTATTATCTCTATTATCACTTGCTCATTAATGTTTGTGTGCATGCTTAGTTTAGCAATTTCCTGGTCTTTGCTATTTCTATGATTCTGAATAGCCCTTAACCCACTGGCCCAGGGCATGGGTCATGGGTCATGGAGACAAAGGGAAAGGAATGCCTGAAAACGGGAAGAGGATGTCAAGGGAGGGAAGGATGAGCATGTGCAGGGAGTCAGCCATGCAGATGTGCAGAGCTTTGGTGAGGCCCTGGCACAGGCTGCCCAGAGGAGGTGTGGGTGTCCCCTCCCTGGAGGTGTGGGAGGCCTGGGCCCCCTTGGGCAGCTTGATCCGGTGAGGGGCAGCCAGCCCACGGCAGGGGATTGGAACAGGACCTGCGCTAAGCCCCCTTCCAATCCAAGCCATTCTGTGACTGTGATTCCATGATCTGGTACCCACAGAAACCTCCTCCCCTGCTGGCAGCAGCTCAGCTCTGCCTGGCTGGGGGGCGGTCCCAGCTCCTTGCTGCAGATGTTTGTCAGGAGCCTTGGCAGGAGCACCCAGGCACCTCATCCAAAGGCACAGTGCCCTGCCTGGGCTGCCTGGCTGGCAGGGGACGGAGCACGAAGCAGGGCACCACGTGTGGCTGCTTCTTCGGGTTTGCTCAGCGTGCCCAGGACACGTCAGATCACTAAGCAGGATCACTGCACTCGTAACTACAGAGATTTGTTTAAAAGTCATTGGATTAATAGTTTGTCAGACCAGAGCCCTATTTCAACAAAGAGAGATTTACATATCTGGAGGATGAGTTCAGATATAGAATCCTAGAATCATTAAGGTTGGAAAAAACCACTGAGACCATCCAGTCCAACCAGCAGCCCATCCCCAGCGCCCACTGACCCATCCCTCAGTGCCACATCTGCCCGTTTCTTGAACACCTCCAGGCACAGCAACTTCACCACCTCCCTGGGCAGCCTGTGCCAACGCCTCACCACTCTTTTTGAGAAGAAATATTTCCTAATATCCAGCCTGAACCTCTCCTGGCACAGCTTGAGGCCATTCCCTCTCATCCTGTCACTGTTTCCTGTGCAAACAGCTGGTGTGGGCTGGAGCACCTTCCCCTGCTCTACACAAGGAAGCTCACAGCTCTGCCTCTGCTCAAGGCCTGCCAGAAAAATAAAGAGAAGAGCTGGGTGCTGCTGCATTGCTTGTACATGTGTCACAAGTGAAAAAGGGAGGATTTCATCATACATATTTATATTTAACAAAGCATTCCTCTTTTTGAAGATATTTTTCTCAAAAAAAAAAAAAACCCACATCAAAAAGTGATTTCTCTCGATCTGCAATCAAATGCTGAGACCTTTAGTTCAGATTTCGTGATGGGAAGGAGCAGATGGCAAAGCCAGCGAGGGATGCCATGGGATGGGGCCGCATGCTGGATCCGTGGGCCCATGTCTCCCTTTGCTGACCGCCCCGTGGCTCCTGGAGCCCCTTCCTTTATGGCAGGGGATAAAAAGGCAGCGATTTTTGTTACTGCTTTTTCTCCTGCTGACAGATGAATGCCCTCCCCATGTCCCAGCTGGTGACCGCAGCACACGTGCAGGAAGGAGCTGCTCACATCAGCCCCCAGCACCGAGTGCCGGGGCACGTCATTTCAGCAGTGCTGAGCTCACTTTGGGCCTCAGCGCCACCGGATCTTCACATTCACCATGAAACAAAGCATCAATCCTCGATTAATGGAAGATGTGCAATTACAGTAAGGGAGAGACTCAAGGAAATTTGCTATAACCCAGGATAAGCTAGAGAGAACCTTTGGCTGGGTTACTGCATTAAAGATGGAGTGTGCTAGAAATATCCATGCAGAATTTGGAGTTTCTTTTCTTTTTCAGTTTGAAGGTGTCTGTAACTCCACTTGGCGCCAGTTTAGAGACCCCTCAGTCCTTACATGCAGCCATGAGTACACCTGGCCCTGGGAACTGCTCTACAAAAAGGATCCGGCTCCGGTGTTTCCCCACAGATAACCTTCAGAAACCCTCAGCGGGGCGCATCCATGCAGCACATGCAGACAAAATCATATCCCTCTCCACGCAGCGGACACCAGCGATGCTGACAGCCCTTCTGCTGGTGATGGAACCATAGAGTTGTGGAATGGCTCAAGTTGGAAGGGACCTTAAAGCCCATCCAGCTCCAGCCACCAGCCATGGGCTGGGTTGCCAACCTCTAGATGAAGCACCAGCTTAGGCTGCCCATGGCCCCGTCCAGCCTGGCCTTGAGCACCCCCAGGGATGGGGCATCCACAGCTTCTCTGCACCTGGAACACCAGGTCCCTTGGAAGCACCTACAGAGACCACCAAGCTCAGTGATGAGCTCAGGACAGCACTACGCAGACAGGGCACTGACCTCCAGCAGATGGGGATGCGGAGGCAGCAGCAGCACTGACGAGGATATATAATTAGCCTTGGGATGTATTAAAATTGTCATGTGTATGCTGAATTAAATCTTCACCCAGAGAGGAGGAAGAACCACGACGGCCTTCAGAATAAATAAAATATTAAAGGAGAGATTATACATATTATTTATGAGTGAGTTTGTGGTGCCGATGTTCTGAGGAGAATCCAAAGCTCTCTGCAATTTATGGGTCCAATCTATCTGTTGGGAGCAATGCCAGGACTGTTATTGAGAAAGGAGAGCTCAAGCATAGTGAGTAAACCTTGGAACTGCGGGGGCACTTAAGCAGCCGGTTGTGATAGGATCATAGAATGGCTTGGGTAGGAAGGGAACTTAAAGCCCATCCAGCTCCAACCTCTGCCATGGGCTGGTTGCCCTCCGCCAGCTCAGGCTGCCCAGGCCCCATCCAGCCTGGCCTTGAGTATCTCCAGGGATGGGGCACCCACAGCTTCTCTGGGCAGCAGTGCAAGGGAAGGGAAATTGCATCCAACCTGATCAGAACAAACCATGTGAAACCTTCTGAGATGTCTTTTTATATAATTTTCCTATTAAAACACAAGTTGGCTTTTACTTCTGATTAGAAAAGCTTACCTAGTCTTCACTGAAAATTGACATGCGTTCTTTAAATTGTACAAAGAAGTGACTCAGTGTTACGGGGCAACAAAACTGTGGCAGTCACGAACGTGCTTGTTTTGAATTTGATGGTGACAGCTTGTTGGTCTTTTTTATTTTCAACTTGATTCCATTTTGGCAAATGGGGCAAATCATTTGATGGCTGGACTGGATGATCTCAGTGGTCTTTTCCAACCCTAATGATTCTGTGATTCTATGATTTTATGATTAGTTGTATTCTGCCAGGCAGTAAAGAGGGCATAGGGGGTCCCCTGAGCTTGGAAATGTGGCAAAAATCCTAAACCACAGCTCTGTGGAATGACATTGCATCAGTGAGCATCAGTGGAAGCACCCATGTTCATCATCACCCTACCATGTAACGTATGGGATACCCACGAAGGGTATTGATAGCATTCGTTCTGTGGATGAGATGTGTTTTGAGTGCTAACATAAATGTTAGGGTAGATTAAATGTGAAGGAGTTTAACCCCGCGTGCCAGGGCTGTAGGCATGGTCTCACTTTCCAAGGGAGACTTCGTGTTTGACAGACATTGAAAGATGAGCTCAGTGGATGGGCGGAGAGAAATCTGAACCCGTAGCACAGGCTGAGCTTGCGCTCAGATTCACGATGCCAGCAGGATTCGTGATGCTGGAGCTCTGGCTGTGGGCGTGCACACCAAATGCATTTAGGTGCAACAGGTGGTACAGTATCTGCTGCCATACTGATCTTTTTGCTGAGCTTGGCCTTGTGGAAAGCGGACTTTTTGTTGCAAAGGACATCTGATTTCCAGTGCTGATTCCTTTTTCTCACCTTATTTCATTTCTCATAAGTCAACCAAACTTCATCCTGTAAGCAATTTGTTGTTCTGCCCCCACAGCTCTGCCTGCAGGGCTGTCCTGAGCTTCCCTCCTTTGACGGGCTGAAATCTCCCAGCCTGAACATCATTCACAGCCATTTGCTTCCATGCCAGCAAAACCCATTAGCTTAAACATTTAGCTTGTTCCCTAGCATTTACTCCTTCTCATGTGTGGAATAAACCCACAAAATCTCTTCTTGGCCACCCTTTCACCATGGCAGCCCAGCTGAGCTTTCCAGTCTTCTCATGTGAGACAGCCCCCGCCTGGTCATTCATCCTGCTAATGACTTGCATCCTTCCCTGCGGACTCTTGCTACAAAGAGTTATTCATCTCCAGCCTCCACAGGGATTCAGCTGTGTGTGCAACTCGTGGACGGGGCCACGTGCAATAACCCAGCGGTCCCACTGAGATCCGTGCTGCCGGGGGCTATCACCTCCTGGAGAATCAGACCCACGGGACATTGCTCGCATCATGATCCAAACACGTCCCGTTGGGAAAGAGGACACAGCTCAGTGAGACACTGCGTTTGCCAAGCAAGTGTTGCCATCCAGTGAAAGACACCATTTGTCATAGAATCACAGCCATAGAGGCCCAGGGAGCCTTGAGCTGAGCCATACAAGTGACACCAATACTGAAACACCATGTGTCTGCAGGGGGACTATAAGGAAGAAGGGGACAGACTCTTTAGCAGGGTCGGTCGGGATAGGACAAGGGGAAATGGTTTCAGACTGAAAGAGAGCGGGTTGAGACTGGATGTAAGAAAAAAGTTTTTTTTACAATAAGGGCGCTGAGGCGCTGGCACAGGGTGCCCGGGGAGGTGGTGGATGTCCCATCCCTGGAGACACTCAAGCTCAGGCTGGACGGGGCTCTGAGCACTTGGTCTAGCTGTAGGTGCCCCTGTTCATTGCAGGGGGGTTGGACTAGATGACTTCAAAGGTTCCTTTCCAACTCAAACGATTCTATGATTCTAAATGGTTGTACTGGTCTAGTGAAACCCAACCACTGTAGAATGAGCTTAAGTGCAACTGGTTGGTGTCTTCGGCTCCTCCATCAGCACTACAGATGCTATGCATGCTCAGTGAGGGTCGGTGCTTTCATCAGGTTTTGCATCTATTCTTAATTATTAGCATTTAGTTGGCTGACAAAGAAAGTTGTGCCCATTTTGAGCCATAACTCCAAGAGTAATGCAGCACACAACGCAGGGGCTGCCACAGCCCCTGTCCTCCAGCAACACGGCTCATCCCTGACTCCAGCCAGACCTGCCCAGCCCTAGGAATTGATCTGGGCAGATCTTGGACATACATACGAGAGCTGAAATACCAATGCAAAACTAACTGTAACATTTCTGTAGGTCAAGAGCACTTGCTCAACCTGTGGGATTTATTTTCTTAGCAGATCAAGACGCCATGAAGAGCCCTCCACGAGACCCTTCTTCACCAATCAGTGAGCGTGGGAGCCAGTGCCTGAGGGCTGGAGGAGATTTTCCTGACTTCCACCCAGCACTTCAGCTCGGGACAAAGGCAGGCTCAGAGAACCCTCGATCATTTGCTTGAACTTCTCTTTCATCTCTGAAGCTGCGGTGCTTCAGTCTTCAAATGTGGTGACCACAAGAGGGGAGAGGCCTAGTGGAGATGAAGAGGGCCTGGGCCCTGTGTACACAGCGCTTGCCCCAAGGCCCAGGGCCCAGCATCGCCTCCACCTCCCATGGCTGAGATATTTCGCAATAGAAGTGCCTGCTTGCACTCAGGAGCTCAGGAGCTGGGGAGCTCCCATGAGTGGTGAGCGCTGGCTCAAAGGGGACTTGGGATGACAGGGGTCATCCAAATTGGGACCTCAAGCAAATGAATACACAGCATGGGGG
>NC_034409.1:7545329-7724687 GCF_002078875.1 Numida meleagris
CCTCTTTTTAAAAAAAAAAACAAAAACAAAAACAAAAAAAAAACAAAAAAAAAAAGCAACAGAAAAATAAACCCCGTGAAAATGCAGCGGTGAAGCACCCCGAATAATGACGTCCCGCAGAGAAAAACAGCCCCAGATAAGGAGGAGTTATCTCCCCCCGCGCCCCCGGGACAGCGGCAGAAAGCAGAGGAGCGACTGCGGAGCTGCCCGCAAAAGGAAGGAAAACAGAAAGACACCGCCAGGTCCTGAGAGGAAAACAACACCCTCTGAATTTGCAGGATGGCAAAGCCAACGTATGCTCTCTCCTGAGGAGTCCCTGCGAGCAAAAATGTGCTGCTCAGATAGCACCCAGCAAAACCCAGCCTGGAAACTGATGTCTGCGTCGATCCCCATAGCAAGGCCACTCCCAAACATAAAGGAGACCCCAGGCTCCCCCCCAAGAGCCCAGACTTCCCCATCGCCTCCCCCAAACCCGCGGGGAGGCTGAAATCCCAGTACATGGAATATCCCGAACTGGAAGGGACCCTCAGGGCTCATCGCTCCATGCGGCACCACCTGAAAATCAGAGCACAGATCACAGGGGGTGATTCACGGGAGCGTGTACGAGGAGCTCGTCCCACCTGCCCGAGTTCTTGGCAGTGCTGCGGGAGCATGGCCTGTAGGAAAACACGTGTAGAGTCATCACAGTTGGAAGAGAGCACGAAGGGGTCTGACCGTCATCAAGCGATACCGGCCAGACTGGGGGGTGAGGGGGGAAGGTAATGGTGTGGGGCATGGGGAGGACAGTGGGATGCGTGGGGCAGGATGAACGGGCCAGGGGACCCGCATGGGGTGCTGGTGGCCGGTCCTGGGCTGGGAGTTTGGGAAGTTAATAATGGGCACGGCCCGGCAGCACTGGGACACAGCGATGCCGCCGGGTGCTGGCAGTGGGACCGGCCGGGCAGGGCTCCTTCCAGACAGGCAAACCCCAAATTCATCACTGAGTCGTAGAGCCAAAGAACGGCTGGGGTTGGACGGGACCTCAGAGCCCAGCCAGCTCCAAGCCCTGGGCTGGGTGCCCCCCAGCAGCTCATGCTGCCCAGGGCCCATCCCGCACGGCCTTGAGCACATCCAGGGATGGGGCAGAATTCTCCATCCCCAGGCAAGCCTTTGTTCCCAGACTTCCCATCTCTCTCCTGTTGCTGCTCCGCGTGCGGTGGGGAGCAGTCAGTAAAAAACACCGGGCATTGATTTGAGTTCATGTGCTCCGTTGCTGATCCGGCATCCTGCGCATCGCCCCGTGCCCGTCTGCTGTGGCCGCAGCGGTTTGGTTTTTGGAAACCTGCGGCGTGGGACAGGCAGAGGTCTACGTATCCGTGGCAGCGCTGGACAAAGGATCTCTGTGCTGGCAATGAATGGTGCCTTGGGAATTCCCAGGGTTGCTTAGGAACAAATGCTGGAGGGGTCCGGAGCTGGGAGTGCTCCGAGACAGAGCTGAGCTGTGCCTCAAGATGGGAGCGGGTTTGGAGGAGCACCAGGGCACGGATGGGGCTGGTGGGGAATTTGGGGTGGGTGGTGGGTGCCTTGATCTGCTGTAAGGATGGGGGATGGGGACAGAGCGGGGAGGTGGCCTTGGCCATGGGACGGTGACAATGATGGGACCCAAGGGAACGGCACGGAGCTGTGTCAGTGGAGGGGCAGGGGGGGTCAGGGAAAGGCTCTGCCCCACAGGGCATGGAACAGGCTGCCCAGGGCAGTGGGCACGGCCCCGCATGCCAGAGTTCAAGGAGAGTTTGGCCAACGCTCTCAGACACAGGGTTTGGATCTTGGCTGGTTCCGAGGAACCAGGAGTTGGGCTTAATGGGTCCTTTCAACCTGAGATATTCTACAAGTGTGGTGCTGCCGTGCTGTGGTGGGCTCGGAGCTGAGATGGCGGGGGATCAAAGAGCATGGAGGTCTGCAGAAAGGGCTTTGGGGTGCTGGGGGCAGCCCCGAGGTGCGGCCATACAGAGGTTATCAGTACGGGGAGATGGAGATTCTGCTGCCGTTCCTGTGGCTGCAGCGCTGGGTAGGGCTCAATGCAAAACGAAGCGGCAATGTGACAATGGGCAAAGCGTCACAGGTGTGGGATTTCTGGAGGACGAAGTTAAAAGTGGAAGCTGCTCACGATGCGTCGTGGTGGGAACGTTTCAATATAGCTGAGTGGGCACTAATTGCCGCGGGGGGGAGCAGAAGGCAGTAAGGAGGCTGAGCAGCACAGGGTGGTGATGAGGAGCCAGTGAGGGCACAGCGGGCGTCCTGTCCCCAGGTCTTGCTGCAGGCATGTGGTCAGAGGAGGCGAGCTCGGTTCCTGCAGCGCGTAGGGTCACAGTGTCTGCAGTTCCATGCAGTGTCACCTGGCTGTAGACTGAGGTGTCCCCTATGGCTGCGGTAGGCTGGAGTCGTGCTGGGAGAACTGCTGGCCATCTGGAGCTGCTGATGTGAGATGTGAAAACGGCTCTTCCGTCATGCCTGCAGGTCATAGAATCATAGAATGGCTTGGGTTGGAAGGGACCTTAAACCCCACCCAGCTGCAGCTCCGGCCATGGGCTGGGTGCCCCCCACCAGCTCAGGCTGCCCAGGGCCTCATCCAGCCTGGCCTTGAGCACCTCCAGGGATGGGGCATCCCCATCACAAATCAGTCCCCACGTGCAGGCTGTGCCGGCACAGGCAGTCTTCCCGCTGAGCTCCGAGCAGCCCACGTGCTCGTGGCGTGGATGTACAACTCTAATAATAAAGTGATGCAGGTCCTGGAGGAAAGTCTCCCCAGGGCAGCGCGTGGTGCTGCTTGTTGGAAGCCGCCCATCACTGCCCCGGTCTGTGCTCTGGGACATGGCCTGGAGGTGAAAGGCTCCATCATCTCCAATCCCCTTTAGCCGTCTCGGCCTCTGCTTGTGTATTTTTAACCTTTTTGCTGTGCTAAGCTGCCCGGAGCTGAAGTGGCTGCGGGGGACACAGCCTCTCGCTGCTCTGCCAAGCCCGGGATTTCAGGATCAGTGCCTCTAATCTCTGTAACCTGAAATACCTTGTTCTGCCTGCGGCCTGCTTGGAAAATTTCAGCACTCACGGGAAACCCTGACCCACAGGGAGCGGTGCCATGTGGCAAAGCGTTCTGCTGCTGGTGCCTGAACGCAGGTTCTGTTTCCCCTCTCCAACCTGAGTCACTCAAGGTCAGGCTGGACGGGGCTCAGAGCAACCCGACCTAGCTGTGGATGTCCCTGTTCACTGCAGGGGGTTGGACTAGATGGCCTTTAAGGGTCCCTTCCAACTCAAACAATTCTATGGTCATGCTGTCACTCTCAGACACTGGGGGCTAAAACAGGCATTTTTTGATAACAGAATGCTCACCGATTCAGCGCTCTTGGCCTGGTTTATGTGCTTTTTGGTGTGTGTGTGTGTGTGTAATTCTCCTCTCTCCTCTTTAGGACAGGATCATCAATCTCATTGTTGGCGGCCTGACGTCCTTGCTGCTTGTAGTAAGTATCCTACAACCTGGGTTTCGTGTCTCCTGTAGGCGATCAGGTGAAAACCAGATGCCTCCCTTCAGCCAGTGCTGGTTATCCCCCTAGAAAACCCATCCTTGAGTTTTCGAGTGAAAGTGTCCCTCAGATGCCTGCGGCCTGCTTGCTGCACAGCTTTCTGAACTTTTGCCAGCATGACATTATAGGGCTGATTGTACTGAAGCAACCCCAGCTGACGAGGATGTGAGCTTATATCTGTGCCATGCCAAGGTGTGGAGGGCTTAACCCAGGAGATTTGGTTGTCTTCTTTTTATATCCCTCTATGTGTAGATATATACAAGTTTTTTCAAAGAAGTCACTAGGTCTCAATCTGTGCCTTCCCCACACTTTCAAGGCAAACCAACCACCACCACAGAGTTTTGGCTCTGTGCTCTGTGGCAGGAGACAGGGATGGGCCAGGGGGAATCCATCAAGGTGCCTGTTGGGAAGGTTGGCTTCCATGCGTGGTCCACGCGTGCTCCCGTGCCTGCTGGCTCCCTTGGAGTTGACATCTCACCCTGGTGAGGCTGACGGTCTCCGGGTTGACAAGGGTCAATGAGAAACGGACAGGCAGCTGTGGTGCTCGGCCAACGTGGAGAACCTTTCATCTTGGCAGAGCTGAAGGTTGGAGAGATCAAAGTGTTCGTCTGTGTTTTCCTCCTTACAGGTCACTCTGATCAGTGCTTTTGTCTTCCCACAACTACCTCCAAAACCTGTGAATATATTTTTTGCTATCTGCATCTTCTTGTGTTGCATTTCTGCCGGCATACTTGTAAGTACCTCATCGACTGCATGCTTCCGTGTGTGTCTGGGTGGAACTGAATAAAAGCTGATTACGTGGTGCCTTTTTCTTTCTTACACTCCTGAGAGACTGGTGGGATCTCACTGTTCTCATGGGAGATCTTGCTCGTGCACCTTTTCCAGGGCCAGCTCCAGGTCACGCTGCACAACTGCGATGCGTTTCCAGTTGACTTTTCGCACTGCCCAGTTCCTCCTCCTGCAAAGGAAAGAGGAGCAGAATGGGGACAGCCACTTACAAGTTCCCTCTCCTCTTACATTTTGAACTCTGAATGAGTAAAAAACTCCCGTTTCAGTTGGCCTCATTTTTTGGTAACTTGAAGACCAGTTATCCTTTTGCAATCAGCTTACTGCCAGTTTTATTTTCTGTTTGCGGAATGAGCGTACTCCTGCTAATTAGCAGCTGCTTGAGGAAGAGTGCAGGCATGATCTGTAATTACTGTTGTGAAACTTTGGTGGCAGCTGTTTTTATGAGTTGTGGCGTTGCAATGTCAGCAATCTTACGCTGCAGCAACATGGGTTGTGCTATTCCTCGAATCAACGTTATTTCGCCCCGGATGACCGCCTGCATTTGTATGGCCTTGAAAATAGCATCTAGTTTTGGGAGGCATCTCCCTGTGAGTCATTCAGCAGGCAAATCCCCATGTAATTCACAAGATTTTCTGTAGTATCACTGCAGGGAAAAGAAGGGAAGGACACTGAAATACTTGGGTCTGTGGCTGGTTGTCACTCCAAGGCAAATTGTGTAGGGCAAAACCTTCCATTTGTCTTCGTTGAGTTGGCTGTAGACAGTTGGGAGTGCCTAAAAACCAACAACCAAACACTCCTCAAGCAAGAAAAGACGGGATATAAGAAAAAAGACTGGATGTAAGGAGAAGGTTTTTCACAGTAATGGCAGTGAAACACTGGAACAAAGTTGCCCAGAGAGGTGGTGGGTGCCCCATCCCAGGAGACGTCCAAGGTCAGGCTGGATGGGGCTCTGAGCAACGTGATCGAGCTGTGGGTGCCATGTTCACTGCAGGGGGGTTGGGCTAGATGGCCTTGAAGTGTCCCTTCCAACTCAAACAACTCTATGATTCTGTGAAAACAAAAACTCTTCAAGAAAGGTGACAAGACGACCCATGTCTTCATAGCGTTGGGTTTCACTGACAGCTTTGTTTTGGCCAAATTCTTGTTTGTATATTCCACAAGTATTCAAAGCAAACACAAATGCTCTATCTTAATTATGAAAATTTGCTGGACTCAGTTTTCTCAAGCTGGACAAAGCTGGGTTGTTCAAACAAAAAAACCAAAAAAAACCAAAACTAACCCAACTCCAGAAGACGCCAGTTTAGTTTCTACAGAAAGTTTCCTAGGAAGAAATACCTGGAATTTTAACTAAAACAAACTCATTTTTTCTTCTAGATCTACTGGTATCGACAGGGAGACCTGGAACCTAAATTCAGGAGCCTAATTTACTATATATTATTTTCTATCGTCATGTTATGTATTTGTGCCAACCTGTACTTCCATGAAGTGGGTAAATGACAGGCATTGGGAATACCCAGCGATGACGCTGCTCTATCAGACTGCTCTCAGCTCAGCTCTCAGCTCTACCTGAGATGTACAAACGAGGACAGTTAGCCTGAGAGGAAAGAAGTGGATTGTGCAAGGACAGATCAGTACATGATTTTCATGTAAATGTATATGTAATGTCCCTCTTGTTTGGGAGAATTGTTGCCATAAGATGTGACATTCTGCTTTTTTTTGAAGAGCTACTGTTGCACTTAATGAACATTCCAGTTGTACTGATGTTTCTGAATGGCACAAGCTTTTTCATTTTGGAAAAAAAGAATGCATTTTTTATTACTGTACAAATAAACTGCAGCATTGCAAGGATCTGTAGCAGTATAAATAAATGGCATCTTACAGTTACATAAGACAAATACTCTTTATTTTGTTTAAACTGAATATACAATTACTTCTGTTCCCTAGGCAACCATTTGAAACTACAACTTATTTTTCACATTAACAAAACCACAGACTGAAAAAGACCAACTCTTGATTATGAAGAGCTAATTACAGAAATAAATAAAATAATTTATACATGAGTCTTTAGTTTCTATAGCTTTTTCTCTCAGTCCCTAGCTAACAGGCTGCTGTTCAGCCTAGTGTCTGTTGCAATCCTTGAATGCAGGAATTAATTGGCTTCCTTTGCCTCAGGGCTCTATGCCCAAGTTCTCACAGAGCTACTTCTCCAAAATCTGCCACCTCCACACCAACCTCCATCTACTCATTTGCTGCATAAATCACCTCTAGAGGTGGCTGGTAGTGTCATGTAAACAGCGAGACCAAGTGTTCCAGCCTACTCACATCAACCTTCAAAATAGTTCAGGGAGAGGCTGGTGGGTACTAGTAGCTTCCCTTTCTCATAGGCCTTCCCTTTTTATTCAGCTTAATGTAGTGATGAAGGAAGAAAAAAAAAAAAATTCCACAAGTGATCTTTCTGAGTACTATCCGTTGCCAGCAACGGACTACTCAGGAACAAGCAGACCCAACAAACCCATGAGCGTCTGCCTGAAGTCCTATGCTGCAGATGTACTAATAAACCAGATGAGATGGGAATACAGACCATTTCTTTATGATGCTGCCCATGCTCCCTGAAGTCTCTGATGGAACACATTTCTTCCTGAAATGTAACAGTCTTGCTCCACGTATTGCAAGAGTCAGTAGGTGCAGAAATCACCATCCATTCTTCATGAAACACGTGCAAACGATTTCTTGCTGCGGCACTAAGACGCTACGGTCCACAGTCGTTGCCTTCTGTCCAGTTTTTGAGATGTGCAGTTCAGCACAAGTCACATCAGAAGTGACCACGTGGCTCCTAGCACTGAGCACTGCCAACAGGGAAACACTGGAACACCGTGGCTGGGTGGCAGTACATCAGGCTTCTATTGGCTGCTCTGTAACCCTTCACAAATGAGGTAAATGGCCTGAGCAGAAAAAGTGCACTGTCGTCATTTCAAACTAAGTTTCTTTTTAGAGACACGGACTGACTGCTTTCTTTGGAAACGTGGCACGGAGTTGTAACTAATTTCACAATGCAAACACAGTCAATACACAATGGACATGATTACTGCTTCTCTCAGTGACAGCTCACTAGATCTTCAACATCTTTTGAATCTTCTGAGTCAGGACTGCCTAGTGATGAGCCAATAATGTGTGACCCATCTCCATGATGCTGTAGGATAGGATCTGTCAAGAGACACCGTAAATTAGAACTCGTTCATTATTCACTGTTCCATTATAACAACATGTTAAATACACGTGAGACAGAAAGTGCAGTCTGAGCTTTGAAACAATTTTAGGCAACGTTAAACAAAACTAGTTCTCAATTCCTAGTTCCAAGGGAAGCCATGACTAATACAGATGCAGCCAGTGAGACTCCGGTTTGGATTCCCCAGGTATTACTGCATCAGGCCTAAGGCTGACCCTCAGATGGCTACGCAAGGAGACCCTTCCTTCCTCCAGAAAGGATTATTTGTTAGGTGCAGCACTGGGAGAATATACCTATGCTGTTTCCAAGTCTGAGATGACTCTTGGCATTGGAAAGCATGGCACAAGCTACTGAGCCCTTCCAGGTGAGTGCCGTGCAAACATCCCAAACAGCCCAGCCTCTCACCATGAGAGGTAATAAGTGGTGAATTCCATTTCTGATGTCTCCGTTGTTCTCTCCAGTAAGAAACCAATTTCATTCTATCAGCAGGCAGGAAGAAATGCACACTAAACAGAGTTACTCATTAGCCTATGTGTACTAATTCAAGGCTCAAGGACAATGGAAACAGCTCAGCAAGTCACGAAGCAGCTGCTGTTCTACCGCTCTTCCCATGAGGTTAAGTGAGACTTTCTTCCACTTCTACTGATGTAAGTGAGCTAATCAACTTGGTTAAAGTTTCATAGAAATGATAAGGAAAACAACTCTCGAGAAAGCAAGGATGTATGAAGCACTGTTTAAAGGAACTCAAACGTGCTAAACTAATGGATCCTAGCTCCAGCATCTATTATACAAAGGGACTGTCATACCTGTTAAAGTAGTCAGGGGCAACACTGATTCGCTGTCTATATCATCTGATGTCTGGATAAAACCATGGGAAGAAGGAACAATCAGCACAGTCTCATCGTCTATTGTAGGCTGATCAACTTGTTCTTCTATTGTTGGAGAACCCAGGTCCTGCAAAACACAGAAGGAAAGGACACGCGGGTGTTATTCTCGGTAGCACGAACAGAACAACTTGCTTTGGCCTGTCATACTCTAGAAGAAGCAACAGACTCCCCAGATGAATTTCATCTCGTTAAGTGGAAACGTCAACATCTGAGCCAGTTACTTCAGCATTCGTAGGGTACATTTCATCCTAGGATAGACATTTAAAATGAGATAAGAGGAATTGTACGCTGTGAACAGTATCAAGGACATGGGGAGAAGAAATGAGAGACGGCACGGTAGTGATAAAATGTTCCCATGTAAGTAAAAAATTCTGTCTATTAACAGGAATAATTAACCCTTTCCTCTACTTGCTACCTAGATGTTCTTAGAGACTGAAGCAATATCTTTGTAGTACTCCACAAACATGACAGCTTTACCTGACCTTAATAACTTAGTCTTATAACTCCTGCTTCTGTGACAAGTTTTTACTAATGGACACACAGCTCAGAAGACCAATTTTAAATGCTGTGCCTTGTTTTGTAAGTTACTGACAGAAGGGTGGCTCAGAACTTCTTTGGTTGAACCACACTGCATCAAAAAATTGGCAACACACTCATTCCTTCCAGGTACAAGCTGTCAATATCCCAACCCTCTTCTAGTCCCACAGCTGCTGTTGCTGCCTCTTTCCTGGTTCTTGCAGTGCTAGCACTGAAAAGGAAGGAACACACTTGGCTTGCTCAGTGTCACAGCACACTCCGGTGGACTCCTTGTTCTGCACATGCAGTGAAAAGACATCCTAGTTAATACTGACAGAATAACCAGATATTTGAATTCCTGCTTGTGTGTGCAACATGCGTAAGGTTCATTCAAGCTTCAGGAACTACTGATGCGGAACAATAGCAAATGCAGCTGGCAGAGTGAAAATACATGGATTTATCCCCATTTTCAGAAGGTACAGGAAATATCTGTGAGAGGTAACAGCCCCTTCTGCTCAAGAAAATCTTCAAGTTCCAGTTTGTTACAGAAAACTTGCTTCCCTATATGGTTTCCATCATGTTTTTACACAGGCAGCTTCCCAAACACTCTTTTCTCTGGCGCTGCTGAAGAGGAATTGACTACCTGTGCTGCAGCTCAGTGACTTAAACTCACTCCAGATGCGTACTCATTTCTGCAAGGCACAGTGTGCCTGACCTGCAAAAGGAGGTTTCTGCGAAGAACACAGCTGAAAACCCACCCACGAAAAGCACTATGTGGCAACGCTTAAAACTGAGAAAAGGAGGTGTGGAAAAAAACTGAAAATGCCACTGTGACAAATGGGCACCTTTCCCAGTCAGAAATAACAAAACTCTTCAGCACGACTGCCCAGCGTGACTGGGTACTTCCCACTGCCCATACTCACAGTGACAATACAATGCTCGCAAGTGCGTAAGAATAACACAGGCTTAAAGTAAGCATAATTTAGATTTGTCTCTGTAGAGCAGCTTTTCATTTAGAAACCCACAGACAGTCTCTGTTTCCTGGAATTTAAGCACACACAAACTTGAATTTAACTAGAAGGATAAAGCAAGTAAGAATTATACAGAAGAACAAATTGTATAACAACTCTTTCTACTATGAGACAAGAAAGAAGAAAACAGAAGAATAATCCCCATCTTTGGATGTAGTAGCAGACTGTTGGGGAATACAAAGATCCTCCTCTTACTGAGAGCATAATGGACATGCAATGCCTATTCAGTTTTGCAAAGACAAACCCTAACGAAGTCCAAATATATAAACAATGGATTTTTCAAGATGGATGTAAAGCAGAATTACAGCAACTGTAAAGCTTTCTGTTTTGGAGAATAGGAGGCAGCACTTGAATCCAACTCATTGTCTGCCACTGCCTAACCCAATCAAGCTTCTAAAGAAAGAGGTATTTTCTACCCACTAAATAGCATTGTCTTCTTTTTCATATTTCCACTTTCCTTCCCTTATTCTCTGTGGTAGTTTCAGTACGTGAAAGATGGAGGAATCCAATATAAACACTCCAAATGCCTGAAATCATTTGGATACATTTGTTTTTGCATCAGAGGTATTTGAGCTGAATGAAATGGAAGCAACAGATTTAGATGATGGTTTAAATGCTTCTCATTCCTATTTAACAGATACTTAACTGGAGTACACTGTTTAATAGAAGTCCTCAAAAAATGGAAACTGAGGTGAGTGGTGCACCTAGAAATACATTATTGGATTCACAGAGCAACAGTTGAAAACTCTCTCTCACCTCCTTTGCTCAGCAGTTGACCTACCTGTAAAATACATGCATCAAGCAATTAGCAGCCTGATTTCAGCAGCATCAAATGGCAATGCAGGCAGCTGTTCCATGCCACTAGTATCACTACTTCCTACAATCACCACTCTGAAGAACCCTGAGTGGTGAAGCAACTCCACAGCTATGGAGGTATTCAGTGCCCAAGACGAAGTAAAATTTAAGCCCTAGTTCCAAATTAAATCATACCACTTTCACATTCATAACATATTAATGATAGAGGATCCAAAAAAAAAAATGCTCTCAGAATTATAATATGCATTAAATCACTGATTGATATGAATAGACTAGCATAAAGGTCAAAGATGCAAGGAAATCGTTCTCAATATAGAAGCAGGAAAATATATCAGGTATTATCCACTAGATTACCTCGGTGACGTATGTGCTGGGTAAATCAGAGTGAGAATCCTCTTCCTGCTTCAGGCTGGCATCAGAAATCTCCTCTTCAGTTCTTACCATAACTCCATCCATCAGTTCACTACTATTCCTGCTGCTGAATTTCGAGGCATCGTCTTCATTGTAGGCTGAATGTTCTTCATCACTCAGCTTGGACTGATGGATATCATCTGGGAAGCTGTTTGTTTCCAGGGTATCAGGAGGACCCGTCAGGTCAGCTGCCTGAATGTCTGAATCAACAGTAAGTTCTGCCTGAGTGACAGAGGAGGAGATATCTTCGGCAGCAACGGTGCGGATGATGACACTTGGAGTGTGGCACTGCACTGTGACATTGTCACTTGTATTTAACAGGTGCTCGGGCTGTAAGCATATTTGGTAAAAAAGAAGAGGAAAGAAAAACCCCTCAGGTATCTTCATATCTTTCAGCAAACAGAAGAAAAAGAATTCAAAGATGCCATTACTAAGTGTAATTTCGAGGTCTCCATGTACAGTACGTCAACCCAGATCACATGCTGACCTTGTATTAACTGTATAAACTGCATACACAATATGAAACAAATGCAACTGCTCAGGTGAGGATTGCCCCAGATTTTTAAAAGATTTGAGCTTTTTTCTTTTCCTGACTTTTCCACCACATTTGTTATTCAATTTTCAGACTCCTTTTCTTTCCCTCTCTGTAGTAAAGACCAGGAGTCCCACTACAAGTTTTGTGAACATAACTATTTGCTTGTTAGAAAAAATGGAATATCAGGAAGCTCTAGTATTTTCTTTTGCTGGGACAAACCACTAGATGGAGACATCATATTCAGCCACATTAAGAACTATCTAAGCCAAATTTTCAAGCAACATAAAAAGACTTAAAAAAACAATACAAAAAGATACGTTCACATTTCAGTATTTTAAGTAAAGTGACACCGTCATGACTTAAGAACTGCTTTACAAATTTAACATATAGACAAGATGCCTGCACTGTTCAATTTCCCTCCCTGCCCAAGCTTCGGTCAGTTCACCGCTCAGAATACATACAGATAAGGCATGAACTATGATCTGTTCTGGGGAGGCTGGAGCAGCAGCAGCTGTTAGGGTCATGGTAGGACTCGTCGTCAGTGTTAAAGGAAGGCCTTGGCTTGAGCTCGTCTGTAGTAAGTATGTACCTGGTGTTCCTGTAGGCTGGAGATGGAAAGACTACAAGAGACAACACAAGGTTAATACCCAAACACACTGACTTCCTGGGCAGCACTCAGAGCATGCTTACTTACATAAACAAGCCTAACTGTAAGGCCCCCTGAAAAAAAAACAACCAAAAACTAACTCAAAATCCCAATCCCTACTGCACCGATACACTGCACTCAAGAAGTAGAAACAACCTCATCTACAGCCTTAGGCTACTGAGACAAATATGAAGTCATGCAGGGCTGTATCATACTGTACAACAGCAGGTAGGAAGTGAATGCATTCAGCTTACTCCCAGCACTGAAATGAGACAAAAAGTGCTATAAATCACAGCACAATGGAACTAGGAGAATCTCTGCTTGCTGGGAGCTTCCTCTGCCTGTTACGTCAGATTTCAACAAAACATAAGCATAAAGAAAAACTTCATAGCATTAAAGCATCAAGACAGATGTAAAGCATTTAACTGTAATTCACATTGTACTCCGTAGCCCTAATAAATTAAAACTTTGGAAATACACTTTGCTTACAACTTTCAGAAGTTTTACATCTGTTAAATTCCTCTTTCCATCTGAGATTCCTGTTTCTGAAAATGCCCAGTTCCACAGCCTCAGGAATAGCTGTGCTGAAGAGAAAAAAAAAACACTGGAACAAACACCAGATCTCTCTTACTTACTGGAAGGATCTCAAAGGTCTGCAGAGTTCCACTGTTTAGTGTTATTGTCTCAGAGTCAACTGTAGCAGCAGGGGAATCTGCTGAGGCTGCAAAAGGAAGAAGAGAAGAAAGGGTGTGTAAACCAAAATGCTGCAGCCCTGCAGAGAGCATTACACACTATAATTGCTACACAGCAGAAAATTGTTAATTCCAGTAATATGAAAAAGAAAACTGACTGCAATCCTAATGACAAGGCTCTCTAATTGGTACCTAAGATACAATATCATGTAAAGAAAGCTCCAAAGGACCAAAAGAAAGTATGCACAGTGATAAAATCAAGCATAGTAAACCCGACATCATCTAATTACTTGTGATGTGTATGAAATTTATAAGGAGTTCTGGTGTAATGCTATCTTTTGAATCAAGTGTTGTTTTCTAAACCACTGTCGGATGCAATATTATGTTTTATATTACTTATTTTAATGTTTATTTTTGGTTTTAACTTTTTCTGCTCTCCACAGTACGTCAGCCACTGATGACACACCCCCAGGCACTCCTCAAGGTATTTGCTTATCTTGGGTGTTGTGACTGAAGTGTAAAAAAGCTGTAAGCATTCTTATCACAAGTATGTATTTATGTAATGATTTCCATTCATGCTAACAGTAGCTATGAAAAGCATAAAATATAATTAATGTGTCAGACATCTCAAGATCACCAGGTCTAAACAAGTAGCACTCCAGGCTTTAAAAGGTATCAAAAACTTTGCCCAGAACCAAAATTAAGAACTTATTCTTGAAAAACTCAGAAGTTCCAGGAAGATGGAGACATATTAATACTTTGTCCGGGATTATGCAATAATTCCATACTTACGGGGCAAAAGATATGACGACAACAACGCTACAAGCACTGAAAATGTAACCATCTCAGAGTCTGTGCTTTTAAAGTAGACTAACTTTGGTTGCTAAGAAGACAGGAGCACTGATTTTGAAAGTTTTATTACTGCAGTGGCAGGTTCAAGGTTTCCTGTTGCAGATTTCCTGGCATCCAGCAGCAGATAACTGTGAGGTGTGGCCTGTTACCTAGCCAGTTACATTCAAAAAGCTTATAGGAGTTACCCCTTTGAAACCTCTGAGGCTTCCATCATATGCAGATACAATTGTCTAATGGGTTTAGCTCTCAAGGTGTAGAGAAACAGACAGAAAAGACATGATAAAAAATTCACTTTGACTACACAAGCACAAACTCTTCCAGAAAACAGATTGCTATGGGGAGGAGACTGTTAAGAAGACACAGAGGCAAGTGACATCATGAAATAACCATACAGAATACCAGTTAGCTCAAAACCCAGCAGCTTTGACCAAGATGGGTAGAATTTATTACACTACAGGTGTGTTACTAGAAGTAGAAAGTTTTAGGTGTGGTACTGCATGGCATTCTAAGAAATGAACTAGATAAAATGAAGATGGTGCTTAAGCAGATTAAGACAGATTAATCTAATGAAATGATAAACAAAATTATTTACCAAATGCCTTTCTAGTCATACTCTGAAGAATCAGTTCTTAGCCCAACTAACTAACATTTTCATCAGGAAGCATTATATTTTCTTAAAATTCACAAATGGCGAACATTGGAGAATGTCAGACAGTGGAGAAGACAGGCTGCATATGGGGTCACAGGACT
Source organism: Numida meleagris (assembly GCF_002078875.1). Taxonomy (NCBI): domain Eukaryota; kingdom Metazoa; phylum Chordata; class Aves; order Galliformes; family Numididae; genus Numida; species Numida meleagris. The sequence goes on from NC_034409.1 coordinate 7,560,038, forward strand.
GGAGTAATTGGAGTTACCTAATGAGATTAGCTACAGAACCAAACAATAAGAATGACTGTCAGGGTAGAGCTGGTAATAAACGTTTGCTAACGAGCAAAGCTCTTACTTAAGAGGATGGGAAGGACCAATTTAAAAAAATTGGTTAGAGAAGATCATGAGCTGAACTCATGAGTGTGAATCAGCAACTAATGCTTTCCAGGCTGCTTGTACCTAGAAATAACTGCATGATATGGAGCAGGACTGGAAAAACTATTACATACCTTCTTGCTTCAATGCCCTTTATCAGAAGTTAGGCACAGCAGTGTACGTATTTTACAAAAGATCTTGTAAATTATATTCCATATTGTGGACAAGAGTTACCAGAAGAAACTTGAAGATTAAATGTATCTACTGCATTTTCTTTAAGGGGCTTCTGCATGTTCTCAAAAGGCCTTTTTAAAAGAGGCTTTTTCAACTAAGATGTTATACAGCATACTCTTCCATCTATGCAGAGAGAGACCCTGCGTGCAGGCACTCCAATTGCAACTTCCAGCTCCTGTTGTCACAGTTGTAGCTAAATTTGTCTAATGAAGTTAGAAATGGGTAAACAGAACCCAGGAATCCTTACCTGAAATTATGTCACGACCAAAGCAGAATAAACTCCTCCTTCACCTTCTTAACATAAGAAAGCTTTAGTTTCATTAGAGGACAGCAAGTCATGCATTTCCGCTACTTACAGACATGTGTAATCTGGACTGGGATCTGCAAAGCTGTCACAGGGCTCGGTGTGTTCCCTGCATTCTCTTCCAAGCGAGCCACTCGAATCTGCACGTGCTGAACCCCCGAACTGGAGTTAGTGTTTGGTAATCCACCTCCAGGTTTGTTCTCTGAAAGCTGGTGCCCTGGATTGTTTTTTTGGTTCTCATGTAGTTGTTTAAGACCCTTTATCAGCACTGAAAGAAAGAATATTCATGCTCAAGTATGCTGAAGAAGGGCATTTGAAATGCTGCACGTGAGATTTATTCAAGATGAAAAAGAAAAAAAACAACAACCAAATCCTTCTGAAGTTGGAGCCTAAAGAATTCAGAGAGATTTTAAACTAGAAAGTTAGCACATACATGCAATACATTTATAGTTACCAACTGGACTGAACCTGAATTTCTCCAGGAATCTAGATATTTCAGCATGCATGGAAAATAAAGAAAAGCTCATAATATTTTAGACCTCTCCAAAAGCTTGCACAGTATCTTCCCAAGTTATAATTAAATGTTGTACCACTAGCTAGACAATGTTGCCACAAGAAGGAAAACCTTCAGTCTTGCAAAAGACTGGACTGGATTTATTCATACAGTTGACAGATCTGTCACTGGAAATAGGGACGAAGAGTCAGCATTAATCTCTCAGCAGCTGCACTGCAATTTGCACACAAAGTGGCCCATTACTCCAATAAAACCAGCTACCTATTCTCCCTTACTATCACTTTGGTCCCTCTGAAGTTGACATATATAAGGTGAGAAAGCTGTTGCCTTTGTTTTTCTAGCATGCAATAGAGGGAACTGCTACACATCTCCCGTTCTTGACAGCACAAGCATTTTTCATGTAGGAAATAGGAATGAATCTTCTCGATTCAGTCATGTATTTATATTATCAACTATTTGATGCAACAACTACACTTCATATGGTTTTGTACCATATGAAGCATAACAGGGACACCCTCTCAACTGCATGCTCCTACTACGTTACACCTTTCATTATAATATGACTAATTTCTATATTTCTGTGATTTTTTTCCTCTCCCCACAACAGAAAAGAAGGACCGAACCAACATTCACAGGGACTGAAATACTCTCTGGCTTTAGTTTCTCTGACTAAGAATGAAAGCGATGAGTGACGCATCTAGGGAGCTTTATAATCCCAATTCTACTCTTCCTCACTGTACAGCTAGTAACTGATTTGCCTTCTGCTACAGCCAACACTGAGCCAACATTTAACCTCACGTAGATTACCTTTAAAATGTTAAAATGTAATAGACCTAACCCAAGGTGACACTGCTATGCTGCAGATCCATATCCTCTTGAAACTGAAGGGGACGCTGCCCTCTAAACCAAAGACCATCATCAACTGTGACCTGCCAGCTACCTGCTTATCTCTGTGCTCTCACTTAAAACAAAGTGAGGGGAGTTGGCAAAATCTACTACTTAGTTGTATACAACAATTTGGCTTGTTTCAACAGAAACACTTAAGGGAGTGGGTGTGGGTGCAATTTAGCCAGTAGAACCAAGGGGCCGGTAACTTCCAGCCTAAGAGCTATGCACTTTTCGGCCTGCAGTGCTTTAAGTAGACAGAAAAATCCAGCCCTATTCCTTTGACGTTTGCAAAAGCAGCTTTCTGAAAAGTGTGCAGCTAGTACATTACCAGGGAACGAAACATCTTTGTGGTTTGCAATCTGTCTTTTGATGGTCCACCATTTACTCCGAAGCCACTGCGGCGAGCGGACACTACTCCATCCTTCAGCGAGTAAATCCCAATTGATGTCGTTTTCATCAGAAACTTCAAGTTCCGCTATCCTGACAGGATATAGAAAAGATTCATCTGTTAGAAACTACCCTCCGGACCGAAACGAGTGTTGCACACCTCTGGTCTTGTCACATGTAACAGAGGCAAAATGGCATGCTAGTGAATAGTCTGCCAGAGCTCACGTATCGACATACACTTCCAAGGCTCCACGCTGCCAGAGGTCAAGCAAAATCATAAACAACAGAAAATGGACTAGACCTGTTAGATGATCCAGTCCATCTCCTTGCCATGCAGGATTATTCTCCTCATTGCATATACATTAGGGCTTTATTCAGATTATTGTTAGGCATTACAAACAATGGCATTTGTGTCTTTTATTCTTTGGAAAACCATTCCTCAAACACATCTCCACAGCAGGAAATACTTCCTGAGATTCACTCTGAACTTTCACTTAATTAATTTCATGTTATGTTTACTTCTGTTTTCTCCTAAATAACACTCATCCATCCTTAAAAAAATTTTTTGCCTCCTCTCAAATGCTTCTTAGCCAAAGTAGATAAAGATGAAGTTATCTACAATATCAAATGGTTCCTCATAAATTAATCCCATCAGGCTCTCCAGTAAAGGGGCAGTCTCTGCACAGTTCTGGCAGATGTTATGCACACGCTGGATTCTACCAGAATCTGTCTGAATACTATAAATATCTCTGAAGTGCCTCCTGCTCATCTGTACGTGGAGTACATGAAAGAGGTGAACAGTGAGAAGGGAAAGGATTTTTCTGAAAGTTCTCTTCATAAATCAAGCAATGATACTGAATGTTGCTAGCTAAATAAAAAAAAAAAAAAAAGGAAAAAAGAGAAAAAAAAAAGGGAAAAAGTTACCAAAACCAATCCTGAAGGATGACTGTACTAAGAGTTAAAAAGATACCACTTGTACATAAATACTAAGAATTATAACCAGCACATACTGAAATGCAGAATCAGGTTACTCATTTTGAGTTCAGGTCAAACAGATTCAGGAAATTAGTGAACAGTGCTCTGTAAATAATTTTTAGATTCCCCTATATGCCTGAGATTTTTATTCCCACCCCCGACTATGAACCCATAAAAATCCAGTGGCTAAAAAGCCTGAGTTAAAGGCATTTGAAATGGGAGGAGGACTGGAGAGAGCAAAAGATTTCCAAAGTTACTAGGCTTTTCACTACCAGAGTTGCCAGTTCAAATGGAGTCATCAAAAATGCTGATGTCCAAATCAGTGTTTGTCGGCCTACATGAAATTAATTTGCAGTCTCAGTTTAGTTCTTTGTAGACGAGATGTCCACATCACAGAAACCACCACCACACTTGACCCTTGTTGGTCATCTCATCAGAGAGGCCAAGGACTGAATGGGCAGGGAGACTGAACTACCCTCCAGTTAAGGGTTAAAGCGCATTGGTGGGGCAATGTGTGGGAAGCTTGCACGGTCGCTGCCTGTGCTGTACCTGTTCTGTGGAATAAAGAAGACTTCAGTCTCCAGGGTTTTCAATCTGACACCTTTCACGAGCACTAAAATTCACTAAAAAAACAAAAAACAAAAAATATGTTCAATAATAAATCTCTGGGAACTGTAAATGCAGCAGTGACTTCTGGAAGCTTCTAAAGTTTTTAAGAGTCTAAGAAACTAGCAAAAGGGACCCCAATGGAATCCTGCTAGCATCACATATTCCGAACCTTTAAAAGCAACTGAAATCACAAACCTTAAAATCAGATTTATTTCATCTTCCTTGGTCCACTCAGTCCCCCCACTTTGTTTCCAGTTGAGATAGTTGAGCCATTTAGAGCGACACTGCTTTTCAGAGCGTGTTCCGACCCGTTCTGCTACAGCAGCCCACGATACACCTTGTGTGACAATGTCACCTGGTTCTGTGCTAGTTAGCTCGTGAACTACTTCTGCTAGTCTTTTTTCTTCTTCTTCTGTCCATTTTCCTGAAAGACAGAAAAGCCCTCCAACTTAACCAGCAGCAGATGCCCTCCGTTCTGATCTGTGACATCTCGACTGATACATTTACCTTCATCACCTAACATCATATTCCTGATGCAAGTATGGATTTGTGAAGAAGGTACGGCTGTTCCTATTTACCAATAATTTATAGCATGATCCATTCTTGACTAATAGGGTTAGGGTTCATAATTCATTTTTTCCATGCTATTGTCAAGTTTTATCCTCTCCTCTTGTGGAAGAATGAAGCCACACAGAACTTATCAAAATACTCACCAAAGCAAACCGGTCCAAGCTATGTGACTTACGTGAGTTGAAGAAAATTAAACACATAAAAAGTTTAGCTTACAATAACTACAAGAGGTCTGACGAAGTTTTTCTTCCATTTGAATATATAAATTACAAAATAAACAATATTTTACTCCTTAAGTATTGCTGTCTCTTAATTGACATGAAGACAGACAGTGTATGTCTACAAACATTCAATACATGGCAAAGTGTTTTTAATCCACTTCAATAAAATATGCTCCAGTGGCATAAACATGATGGATAACTGACTGCAGAACTGATCTTTAAGAAGACAAACAGCAGAAACTTATACTAAATGCATTCTAAAAATGTCCCCAGATTTCACATTTTACTCACTCAGCCCAGACTTACACATCTGAAAACAGAGAATCACAGAATGCTTTGGGTTGGAAGGGGCCAAGATAATCCTGTTCCAAACCTCCTGTCACCTGCAGGGACACCAGCCACTAGAACAGGTTGCCCAAAGCCCCATTCAACCTAGCTCTGACCTCTTCCAGGGATGGGGCATCCACAACTTCCCCGGGCAACCTGTTCCAGTATCTCACCACCCTCATAATGAAGAATTTCTTCCTTACATCTAATCTATTACTGACAAAGGCAGAGAGACAAGTCTAACTGGAATGTGTCACTGACTAGCATTTACCTCACCTGTGTTGCAGGTATCCTTCATCAATCTACATCGATCTTTTACAGATGAAGCACTTCTTCCCAGTGCAGCTCCTATTGTGGCCCAGTCATTGCCATGCTTAATTCTCAGTCTGAAAAGAAACATGCCTATTAGCACTATATCCAGTTGAGATTATCAAAATAGGAAAAATAGGAAAAATGTGCAGTTCACAGCCTTAAAAACAGAATGAGAAGTCACTTTGTTACTACAGTACAGTATTTTTAATATATTTTCTGTCATCACTGATAATTTTTCCATGTATCTCTAGAAATCTTTTGAATGGTATAGCTAAGCTAAAGGATACTTGCTTATAAAATGTTTATCTGCAAGACAAATAGATAATATGTTGTGATTATTGTGTAAGCACATTATGAATACTTAGATAAACATGCAATAACCCTTATACACAGGTTCCCTGATTTTTTTTAAAGCAATATAGAGATTGCTTGAGACATCTAAGTAATGCCTGATCAAAATCCAGGCAAGCTACAACTTAAATGAGGGAAAATACTGCAAAATCATCCTCACAATTTTAACTATTATTTTCCTTCCACACACAATATGGGGTCACTTAACATGTTGATCCATGAGTACTCATGACACAAGTGGAGCCACAGGTGCCTTGCGAGTGACAAACTAGCTAAACTGATCCAAACAAATCCATCAACACAATGTAATATGCTCTCTGCCTTCCTTCAGTCCAACATGGTTTCTTCAAACTGGTTTCTTCAAGCTGTAAGAGAAGATAAAGCTTTCTGCCCCTCCTCCTAGACCTAATGGGTTCACAGCAAAATCAAAAAGCCTTATGGACAATTTGTGTCTCTCTCTCATACTTCATAGGGAAATCCTAACTGTGACCAGTGAATTTCTTTACAAATAACCTGTGCAGAGGTTTCCTGAAGAAAGGGATTGCTGTTTTTCACAATCACAGTTACAAATGAGCTTGATTGTGCTTGTAAAAATCTGAAACAATACTGGTTTCAGCAGAAGGCTTGTTTTAGACTTTGCTGCATGTTACTTAAGTCCTGAATATACACTAGAAAATATGCAAAATTAATCAAAACTTAGATTTAATTTCTCTTCAGATTAATTTAGAGGCCACAACTTTCTGATAGTCGAAGAACTCAAATTTACACCTGACTTTACAGTGATTTCATAGAACACAACAACTTGTTACGACTACTCAAGGCACTCAATATAAAAAAAGGTACATGACCTTGGTAATAAAAATACTTACTCTTTAAGCCTTTCAATTTCCTCAGGTGTATACCTAGGAAACAGGTAAATGAAAAGATGTCATTTTAAACAGAAAGCATACGGCACAAACATTTTTGTTTTCTTAACCACACAGTGAATTTTAATTACCAGGAAGATTAAGGAATTTCAGCTCTAAGAAACAATGACAGAATGCCTGGAGAGATTGTGAAGAACAATTGCCATTTATCATGTCAGTACATTTCTAAGGTAATCTGGTCTAAAATTTCTCTCATTTGCTACTGAAACTCCGCATTCTCAGTGAATATACTTTTATAAACACAATTAGAATGTCATCTATTAGTCTCTCAAACAAACAGCTACTTTATTTCCTTTCTGTTTCAGTTTACAACTAGCGTAAGGTAGAAATGAATTGAAAAAATCACCACTGGGATGATATTTTACTTTCCAACCATCTTTAAAAACTAAAACCTTGTGTCCTCAGCAGCACTTCCAGATCGCACCATACCCACTGCTTTACAGACAGGGAAACTAAGGGCAGACGGATTAAGAGCAATTAGCTCAAGGTCACAGTTCTAGAAAGAAACTATACCTCAGCAGATCCATGCTTGTGTCAAAGTCTTCTAATTGCATCAGAATCCCCTCTGCCGTCTGCCTTTTAAGTTGTGGATACCATCAACTTAACTATTATCACGGTTGTTCAAGCAGAATTCAGCAGAGGTCACTTATGATCAGGAAGAGCTGGGTCTGTTTGGCTAGTATCTTCTGTCTCATGCGTAACATGTCAAACATTAAACAAATGACTCTACTCATACCAGTAAAACCATGCAGCATTAGAGGTTTTCGTACTTTCCAACATGGTTTCTGTCATCATACATGCGAAGAACTCTTCTATAAACAGCAAAGAGAGGCCGATTCAGACCCCAAGCTATTGTCCTGTAGAAATCTTTTCTTTCGTCTTTTGACATTTCAAATATAATTTCAGTGGCATCTTTTATTCCACGAGCCTAAAGGGAAGTATTTTAAAAAAAACTTAGACGAAGACTCCTAGAGATCAAGCAGAACATTTAAGAACTGAAGCTTAGCATACCATTATGCAGTTTTCTGTGTATTCCAAATAAGAAAGCCCAAGATTTAAAGCAAGTATTTATAAATCAGCTACTTTAAATAAAAGTCTTAAACATTTGGTTTTTAACACTGAAGCCTGGGCAGAAATAGAAGCTCTAACTTTCATCCACATAAAATCTGTCCAAGCTATTTTATTATCAAAAGCTGAACATCATAAAAAGCATAGTTTGACAGAATTAGCTTGGTGTCATACAAGGGAAAGTTGTCAAACAGTTCTCCATCAATTTATTACTTAACCTTAGATAGTCTTTATCTAAAAGCAATTTTTTTCCAATTAAGCTACTCTTCTTGCTCGAATGGAAATTGAAAGCAGATCTTAATACAGAAAAGCCAATGGAATTAAGTATAAAAGGAAAGTTTTTGTTTCATTTCAGCTTAAACTAAAAACCACAACAGTTTATTTATTCAAAGTACTACATCTCCAAAAAACAAGCAGCAAGATAAATGGGAAAGTACGGATCAGACATTATGCTAATTGCAGTAACTATCAGACAGTATGCTAATTGCAGTAAGTAAATGGGAAAGTACGGATCAGACATACTGCTAATTGCAGTAACTCAGGTATCTAAGTGGCTTAAAAGCATTCATCTAGATTTAGAAAAGTATTACTCACAATGAACGATTTAGTGGCAGAAATTCTAATACGGATGCGGGTAGGCACAAGTTGCTAGAACCAATACTGAGGATTTCTATGCCAATGGGACTGAATTTGGAGCTATTCTGATCCACAAATGAAGGATGGTGAACCTGTAATATCCAGGCTATGGATCTGCAGCTGCAAGTGCTGAGTAAGCTCAAATATTCTCATCTGTAAGCCTACCACAAATATGACTAACTGGCAATTATCACGGTCAGCATGCTAACTGCATGCCTGTTTCTATGCTGAACTATGATACTGGTACATTATGGGTAGGAAAGCAGATACAGACGTCCTGTTAGCATGGTAAAAACAGGTAAGATACGGTATCAAGAGTCTTGAAGTTGAACTCAACACTTAGTAAGGAAAATTATCTTTGCAATGTTCATTCTGTAGTCTCAAATCTTGTGTACAATTATCTTACGTATTTCAAATAGGTAATGACAATTTCTACTATGTATAGCACATTCTGTAAAGCGCTGGAGGAAGTTGATTTCTAGCAGGGGTATAACTATACCAACAGGCAGATAACGTTCTATAACACATACCTTTAAGTAACGTTCAATGTTACTCATCAAAATGTCAATTTCTTCCTTTGACCACATCCCTTGCTTCCACTTATGGCCTTAAAATAGAAATGAAACTGAAGTGAAAGTCAGCAAAGCAATATATCAGAAAACACACCCCTCTACCGTAATTAAAGAAAAAGGACTAGTAATTTTAGGCATTTAAACTAGAATTGGTGTTGAACAGATGTTATTTCAGAACCGATAAATGATACTTGGTAATTGTCCACTGCCAAGAAATATTTAAATTGAACAAGTCAGACATCTTGTCAAAACCATTGTTTTTCGAAAAGAACGCTGAAAAGAACGCACATTTTCAGGGTCTCTCTTTAGCCAAAACTGTCACAGAACCATTAAAGTTGGAAAAGACCACTGAGATCATCTAGTCCAATCATCAGCCCATCCCCACCATGCCCCTCAGTGCCACATCTCCACTCTTCTTGAACACCTCCAGGGATGATGACTCCACCACCTCCCTGGGCAGCCTGTGCCAATGCATTACCACTCTTTGAGAGTAAATTTTTCCTAATATCCAACTTGAAAAAAGAAGTAGAAACCCGAAAACCTGAAACTTGAAAAACTAGAAAACTTCTGTCTTGAAATCCACAGAAATTACTATGCACTCAGATGATTCCAAGAAGCTGGAACTTAAAATGTGACTGTTATATTCCTTAATGCTTCCCAGCACGTGCGTAGTGCTACCCACTGGAGTGCTTTCCAGAGAGGCAAGTGTATTTTGACAAACTGCACCCTCTTTTTTTTTTTCATTGGGAATAGTGTCCAGTGGTCACAGACAAAAGAAAGACTCATGCCAAGTATTTTATTTCCCAAATAAAAGTGGCATATCAATAGGAACAAGTCTCACGCTTCCTCTGTCTATGCCCTTAGTCACTTCAATGCCAGCTAAGCTCTGAAAGTAAAAACAATTCACTTTATTCAAAGAAAAAATTCCAAGCCTTGATTTCAATAAAACATTAAGACATACCTCCCTTGAATTTATGCACAGCTTCCTCTTTCCCCTCCTAACATACTTAATAGCAGTGACTGCTTATAATTAAGATTATGCTGGTGACCCAGTTTACATCCTGGTGAGTGCTGGCTACCTGCCCATCTCTGCTCAGAGAAGTCAGGGTACTTCCTTCTCAGCCTGCTAATTACCGGGGCTGAGAAGCAGAACATACCAAAAGACACTATTTACTTCAATTCAATGATATTGAAAAGTACACGCACTATTACTAGTTCTGTTCAAACTGATGAGAGAAAACTTCCCTTGTGCACGATGATTTCCATCTCTTCTTCCAAAGCTACAGAGGCAGAACTTCCTACTGTAGTTTTGATTCATGCCATTATCAAAGCACCAGAACTGACCTCTGAAGGGACACAGCTACTTCTTTACATGGAATAACCTTTAACACCCTACTATTTTAGGAAAGGAAGTCTATTTTTGTACTTCACGTTTGCATATTTAGAGCCAAGCTTATCATGCTTTCTTTTTCTCCAAGACCTGTGGGCAATCTTAACAGGTGGAGATTGTTATAAGATGATAAGCTCAAGCAACATGTCAAACTTCTAGCTCCTGGAAGAGGAGATAAGTAGTGGGATTCCTCCATAGCTGATCTCATGGAGACCTCAGAAGAGCTAGTGTAGTTTCACAAATATTTTTCTAAGCATATTTCAGTGGAAAGGTCTTCCCTAAGTTATTTCTCTTAATTAAAATGACCAAATTTAGTGCCCTCATTCATTCGCAACTGTAAAATGCCACTTGTGATGTCACTTGATATGCCTGTGAGAAAGCTACAAAAAAAGGAACAAATGCAGTAAGCTTCCAACACGTTTTGCAGGACACTCATCAAACATAAGGTCATCAAGCCACGTACAGCCATTTTTCTGCCAGATCACCAGTATTTGCTCCTGCAGTCAGAGCTGAGAATGTGCTGCTCTCAACAGAAGTCCTTCACCATTAGCTACTGAAAAGATGGTAACCTCTATGCTCTCTCTCATCCCAGAGCACAGAAAAGTAGTAACATGCTTTCTACCAGGCTGCCTCAGTAGTGTGATGCAAAGGGATCTCTGAAGAGCTCAGAACCTCTATACATCTAATAAATATGAAGGATGGATAAAGCTGTTAGAAACAACACACAGTGGGACAGTGAGTATATTGAACACAGAATTGCTTGGCTCCCTTCCTCTTAATTTTCCATATCCAACACCTGGACTCTTCGTGCCTCATCCACACTTTCTCACTAACTCAGCAGCACTCTGGAATAGAAATCACTGTGTAAGAGACCATTTGCTTCTGTGAGAGAAAACCACTGTTTTCCCATCAAGTTTTCTAACAGTGAAGGATTTTGCTTTGGACTGATGGAAGAGAGCTTTTTTTCTGCAAAGTAGTAAGCTCAGGATAAGACAAATTGGAAAGACTGAGGAATTTGGAAAGATGTATTCATTTGACAATACCTAAGTTGCTCAGGCATGCCTGGGAGGGTGGAGGGACAAAAAAAGTCAGCAACAAACCTCTACAGCTCAGCAGCTGCTGAACTGCTACATGACTACGTATTTGGAAAGGGAGAAATATTGTCGGCTGGTAGTTTCAGGAGTAGCAGTGGTTATTTCAGCATTAACCTGAGCACAAGTTCAGAAATTCATTTTTTTCACAAGTACCTACCCTGTGACTGCTGCTTCCCATCTCCCAGTCAGGCAAATGGGGCAGACATACAACCATCTGCCTCATCTGTGCTGAGACACATTACCTACGGCAATTCTCTACATGGCCACTAGAATCACTGTGACCACTCTAAGCACAGCCTCTCTTCCCTTCCAAGTCTATCTGGAGTTCCAGCTTTCTTCTTGCATACAAAGCATAAGAGAGATGGTGGAAACTTAATGCATTAGATTTCTCTGCAGTTTTAGAACTGGTTTTCTCAAGTATCTACACTAAAAAAGCCAGACCAGAGATTACTTTATGCAACCTGCAAAATGTTCTCAAGGGCATTTTGAACAGCTTACATTCCTGCAGAGAACTGAAGTATCCTACCTTTATTTGTCAGGGAATCCTTATCCTCTTTGGTTGTGAACCAGGCTTGACTAACAGCTGACACTTCTTCATTGCCCATCGGAGAGATTTCATCCAGCTGTTCATTTTGAAGAATCTTGGAAAGACAAGAATGAAATCACATGAAATCTTCAGTTCTTTCTATCGCTTCCCATCTAGCACGGAGGCATAACTTGAAGGAAAAGGAAACTATCACACCTAGTTACCTTGCTGAATGCCCAGAAAGTGCCACTCTTAGATGTGGCATTAAAAGTAAATTCACGTTTCTCAAAAGACAAAGTAAGATTTAGCATCTTAACGGACAGATGCTGTGGGAATTAAGTAGAGAGCAGTCTTCACACTGCTTAAATTATAGTGAATAGAAAGAGTATCGTGGGCTTTGGTGGAAAGAGGACTGTAACCAACTTCTCTGATACAGAATTTTGAAATATGGTACGCCCACAACGAAAACAGAGCATGGCTATCGGGACTGGTGACAAGCCTGCTTACCTCTGTTACAAAGTTCAATTTATAATTAAAAGAAACACAGCAGAAATAATAGATAAACTTGTCTTACTTCTATGCTGATTACCACAGAGCAAATAATTAGCACTGGAGGTTTACATCTATCACTGTTACCTGTACTGCTCTCTGGGAGGGAAGTCAGATTCAAATAACCTCTTATATACATAAAACAATTCAACTACACCTTTACAGAACGTTTACAAACAAGGTCTGTCCTCAAATACATCAGTTTCGTATTAAAAATAACCTTATTCATCTACTAAGACTTTTCTGCTCTTTGTTTCCATTTTCTTTTCACTTTACGTAACAATACACATGAAATTGGTCAATTTTGAAGTTTTACCATACCTGAATCTGAGTAACAGTTCCTTCGTTAATCTCATCTTCAGCTACCTCAGTGGTAGCAGTCATGGTCACCTCAAAGCTCTGATCATTTTCTGAAACTTCACAATAGGAAAGTTAGTCATATACCTTACTTCTGCAACATTTTTATGCAGGCTACACAGGTTTTACAAACTGTCACCTTAGCTCTGTAAAATTTTAAACAGGTCTTATTTGGTATTTAACTGTTGACTCAGTAAAATCATCTTGATGGTTATCAGCTCCTTCTGTTCATGAAATTTAAATATGGGTACAGAGAACTTCAGTTTTTCATGTGACTACATGACTACTATCGAAAACTAACTTGAAACATGTAAATAAAACATGTTTGCTTTGGGCAAACATCAGGTACTGTATTAATGCTTCTTTTCCTGCCTTATCTTCAGGATTTTCCAATTACTCAGAGACACCTTTCAAACCTTTTGGTAGCATTCTAATCCTTGCACTTAAACAATACACCTGTACCTGCAATCCTCTGTCTAGAAGGCAGATTTATTTTGCCAGTACTGTAGATACAAGTTGCTGCAAAACATGCAAGACTCTTAAGAGGTAAAAATGATACATAATGGATTAATAAAATTTTTAAACAGAACACAAAATATTCTGCTTATAATCCAAAGAATTAACTTTTAACTCTTACCAACAGAAACGTTTGCTTCAACTGAAAACAACTTACTTGGAACTGCAACAACAGAAATGCAGGGAGTGGAGTCATCAAGGCTCTGGTCATCCTCTGATAAGCAAAGCCTTTTGTGAGGAGGTTCAGCGCTGTCTTCAGAGTTTACTTCATCAGTTTCTAGCAACAAAAACATACATGGGTCCATTTCTGTTTGCAAAGTGGAGCTCTTGAGAAAAGCCAGGCAATGACCAAATCAAAAGCAGAAGCAAATGTAAGAGGTTGGTTGAGAACTTTATTACTGCCCAGGACTTTAACATTAGTTACGGGCAGTAACAGTTCACATACACGTTCTGTGAAGCTTTCATGAATTCCACCCACAGACTGTTATCCTGCCTAAATCATCTCTCTGCTGCAGAACAAAACACTTAAGCCCACAGAAATTTGTGCATGTGCTCAGTTGTAAGAATATATTTCCACTGAAATAAATGAGAACAGCTATAGCCTTGTCAGGCACATACCTACAAAATTTTGGGGCTTACGCTTCATGTGACACTTCATCCTTCCTTAAACTGAAACAGAATGAATTTCAGCATAATAAACAGAATCCCAACAGCTTGTCTAATTTGGAGGCAGGCAAGAATGACAGTAAGATCAATGAAAAAAAGAAGAAATAATGCTGTGCAATAGAATTCCATACCGTTTTGAGGGCAATGAAGTATGAGGTTTCCTTCAGTGTCCTGAGTCAGAGTCACGGAGTTCACTGTTTCTACTGTCACTGTGTCAGACTCTTCTTCAACTGTGCTCATACTCAAACCTGAAAGAGTAATGCACAGGTTAGTTTCCTTTTGACTGCCACCTTGCCCCTAATGCTGCCTTCTTTTTCTCAAACAGCCCATCAAAACTCAACAGAAAATGACAAATCTCCATCTGTTCTTTTACATGAATAAGTCCAGAGTTAAAAGAGATTTACCTGCCATTACTCCTTCTGCATACTTACACACTACACAGAGTAACATCTGGTAGTTTCAAAGCTACTGTTCCAGTTAAAATAACACCCAACACTCATACTCAGGAGCATCTGAGATCTACTCTGTTGTTCTTTTTTTGGGGGGAATATAAACCTAAGCTGTTGCTTTTTCAGCATCTTTCAATATTTGCTCCTTTGATATTTGTAACATTTACTAATTTTACTGTTATGTAACCTTGTAAAGCCAGTCAATGCTGAGAAATATTTTTATACTCACACTGCTCATAGCTGAGCTATTTACGGAGTGCTATGTTGCAAACTTTTATTCTCCTTCCACACATCCAAATAACTTGAGACTCCTAGTGCTTCATCTCCACCAAAGAAAGAACATAAGCACCAGAAAAGCTGGATGTAGGTAGTCATTAGCATAAAAGATTACAGAGGTGTAAGTGTCTGGGGTAAGCAACACAGACTGAAGCAAGTGAACTGCAGTGCTACAAAGTGCTCCTGCTAATTTCACTGCCATCACAGAAGCACTGTTCAGAAACACAAAGCCTCTACACATTTCAGTGTAAACTAATACTGCTACTAGCTCAAACAAAAAAGTGTCTTCTCAAACACAACCAATTAAAAACATAATAATAACTTGTCATCAGAAAAGATGCCCTCTTGTATAGAAGATTCCTGAGAGCAGTATTTTCTTGGAGAGACAAAACCAGTGCAGCTCTTTACTAGCTGTGATGTTTGCTGCAGGGTCACAGCACTGACCGTTAAGAACCAAGAGAGGTAACCTGAGCTCTTCAAGGTGAAGAACGAAATCCAAAGGGTTAGAACGAATTATGCTAACCTAGCAGACTGCAGCTTTTCAATCCTGTTTTTTCACTTATGCTTTTGGGAGTGAACAAATTGGAAAATTCTGCAAGGCAAAAATAATTTGATTCTCTTTTTCATTCTCCTGTGTGCTTTCTGGATGAGAATGCTGTTCGTCCAAACCTGAGATCTCCACTGCAGCTGGGGAAGAAGGTACAGCAGGACCAGCAGCTGCTCCACAGAGCTGCAACAGGAATCTAGGCAGACAACGGCTGAAACACCATGCCTAACAACAGCATCGAGATCCCAAGTACTGCTTGAAAAGCATGAAAAGATGTGCACAGCATTGTCCCAGAAGTTAAGATCTTCTAAGAAACAGGTATCCCTTGGTGTAATCCCTGGCCTGAGCAGGGTTTTTATAACCTTCTGCCATACTCCCAAGAACGATTCATCCCAACAGTAGGTGCAGGCTCTTCAAGAAACAGAATCATGTCCTGTGCGGACACTCAACATTTAGCATATTTCAAGTTCCCTAACTAATAATCATAATCGGTCCTTGGTGAAAAATGAGGAAGAGCCAAATCCTTCACTTGAGCGGAAAAATTCAAATCAGCTTCAATGGATCAGCTGGAACCTAGCAAGAGAACTCACTGCAAAGAACATGAAGTCAAAGCCAAGCGGGTCTTTTGGACATTATTTTTTTATTAACTAAAACACACAGATACAAGGCAAACTAATGGAAACAAAGAAACTTGCTCACTCAAGATGAACTTACACCAGGACAACAGCAATAACCTGTGAGACATGCGAATAGGAAATAGCCCACAGATCTCCAGACTTCACAGTAATCACTGATTTCAGTTGAGTAACACTAGAACTAGCATATATGCTGGAGATCCATCAAATATGATGTAGGAGGGACCACCTGAAGCTTACGGGGTGTGCAGCGGAGGGAGCACAACGTTCTCCTGGTGAGAACGCCCTGACATGGCTGCTCTGACACTCCACTCGCCCTCGGTCCTGCATTTCTCGCAGGTTGACGGCCAAAGCCACGCAAGACAAGGCTGCTCCACTGCAGAGATCTTCTGGGACGGGCCATGCAAGTTCCATTTAATATGGACACCTGCACATCAACTACACATCCACGAATGAAAAAGTCAGCAACAAAGTTAATGACAGCCAATAGCTTTTAATGAGTGAGACTGTAACGAGCAATCTCTTCATTTCCAAAACATCACCTTGTTTCCATAACATCACTGAGAATACGTGAATATCTGCTTTTGAAAATGCACTGCTTTCTATTTAAAAGAAGCTCACTTGCTGTAAATGCAGGACCCAAGACACTTCTTCATCCTGGATTCCAATGCTTTCTTTAGAGATACAGATCTCATCAATTTTATGTTCTGGAGGAGGGTGTTAGCTTGTGGGGAGAGGGAATAGTGTTGAATGCACGTGCATTAACAGTGTGGATGTATATCACGAAATGCAGCAAAGACTGAAGATTTTTCTATTTCTAAGCTAAT
Organism: Numida meleagris; assembly: GCF_002078875.1. NCBI lineage: Eukaryota > Metazoa > Chordata > Aves > Galliformes > Numididae > Numida > Numida meleagris. Next base: position 7,576,890 of record NC_034409.1, read on the forward strand.
AGTTGAGAAATAAATGCAAATTTAGTAAGCACTTTATAGTGCCTTGATAGATTGTTGGGTGTGTTTACCAAAGCTACCATTTTTAAGAGTTCCTGGCAACTTTAAATAGGTTTCAATGTACAACCAAAGAGACACAAGGATATTTTGCCCACAAGAATCTTTTAATATAGAACGCCAATGTAGATTTTCCACTACATAATACAGCAGTTCTTATCTGTTTTGAAAAAGATACAGCAAACAGAGGCAGGAAATATCAAAGTTTATTTTATGCTGAGTCACAAATAAAGAACATTTTAATACAAAACTCCTGTAGTTCTTAATCATCTTCATCGGGCAGATGGGCTCAGTTGTTCTGTGGGCTGTGAAAATTAAGTGCTTATAAGTAATAATATTTTTCCCTTGCAGACAAGGTTCTGTCATTATGCCTTGTTAACTAAATCTTCTCTCTTCTGTGAACTGATGTATATCTTTTAAAATTTCTAAAAGCAATTACATGAAAGGTTGTGCTCTTTAAGCTGGGCAAAAGCTGTATTTCCCTGAACTCTGGATGAAGTAAAAATTAAAGCACACTAAGGGAGGCTTCCAGCTATTGAAGTATTAGTGGGTAGGCTCACATAGGATGCGCTGGGATTTCAATGCATTCATTCAAGAGTGACACAATGGAAACAATGTTGTTCCAGAACACCACACATCTCCTATTTAATAAAACCTGAATATTTACTGTATTCCATAGCGCAGCTTTTATAAGCTCAACACTTCTGATGCACAATCAGGAGATTTTACCATATGACTAGAGCCAATTCTCTTATGCTATTATTGGATGGAAAAAAAAAAAAAAACCACAAAACTTTCTTCCCACACTTCATGGGTTACACTCCAATCTAAATCTAAGTCACTGAGGAATTGACTTCAACAGCTGCAGCAAGAAGCTAAGAAGGGGACCAAACTGGACAGATATCAAACACAAGGACCCAGAGACCTGAGATGGATATACACAAAGATTTATTAAACTGTATCAATGTGAGATTGCAGTCCTGTAAGTATGATGAAGTTCTACTCGTCAGTGGTATTTAAGGAAGTGGGCCATCACAAAAAAGGGAATATATCATAGTCAATGGGACAAACTGTTCTCATTTACATTTGACAGAACTCCACGAGTGCTAGTCTATCCATTGGTATTTTCATAAAAAGCACTGAGCATGCGTAAATGTCACACACACATACACAAGGTGAAGTTAGCATTGCTTCAAAAGAAAAAAAACAAAACAAGAAAGTGTCTCCCCCTTCCAATAACAGAAAAGAGCCCTCAGGCACGAGTAGGGGTATGGATAAGAATCTTGGTAAGACTGAGGTGTACTAAAATATTTTCCTTTCTTTCATGTAAATCCAGTTTCATTTGAAGCATTAAGCAATCAACTTTTTCACCATTATAAAGAGGCAAAAATTTAGGATAACAATCCAATTTTGGATGCTAATTGTATAAGGCATAAGATAAACAAAACCGCAGCTCTGCTGCTTTGTTAGACAGTTGAACAAACACAGCACTAGCTCACAAAAGGGCTATTAGAAATGGTAAGAAACAGTACAGACACATGCTAAATATTTCATAGAATCATAGAAGGAAGGGACCTTAATCCCACCCAGTTCCTACTCCCTGCCATGGGCTGGCTGCCCCCCACCAGATCAGGCTGCCCACGGACCAACGCCTCCAGGGATGGGGCATACACAGCTTCCCTGGGCAGTCTGTGCTAATGCCTCACCACCCTCTGAATAAAGAATCTAACATCTAACTTACATTTTCCCTCTTTTAGTGTAAATCGATTCCCACAGAATATCCAAAGTTGGAAGGGATTCATAGAGATCATCAAGTCCGACTCCTTTATTTAAGGTGTTTAACTTACCCTTCAATCTTTTGGATAAGTCATCCAATGCTACCTAGACAGTTTTATTAAATGCCCAGAAAGCAAGCATGAAGTTGCTTCCAATTCTGAAGCGTCCACCTTCTTGCTAAGAAGTTGTCCATTTTTGCAACGAGACTTTAACCACACTGTCAAGAAATCAATTGCATCTATTGCCAGGGAAGTGCTGGCAATCAAAAAGGATTTTCTAGATTACTTTGCTGTATTACTTACAATGGCCAGGTGGGTCTAAACAATAGTGAATAAAGGCATACAAACAATGTGAGCCAAAGACCTGAAGCGTAACACACTTCAGTGTGCCTGAGTACACGCTCAAGAATAAAGAGAGCTCAAAAAGGGGGGGGGGGGGGAAGAAGGAAAGAAAGGGAAAGCTTCTCCTGAAGGGGAACCGTGGTGAAACAGAGTGTAACGGTGATGCTGGGAAACCTGGTCCTGCACTTGGATGCAAACCCTGATCTTGGCACAGAAACACATTTCAGAGCCCACTCAAAGCCCCAAGCAACCACAAATCATCCCTTTCGCTGGATAAGAAATAATGAAACGAAGATAAAAGCCACAAGCTCAGGATACCCCAACCACAGCCCGAGAGAGGGGAAATCGACCCATTTAAACGCGTTCCTGCAGGTGGCCCTTTATACAGGCAGGCATCGAGATAAAGAAGTTTAACACAAAACCCGCACCGTCCTCCCGTTCCCCCGACCCCCGCGCTGTGGGGTTTCTTCCAGCTTCTCCCGTTTCGCGCCCCCGCCCCCAAATGCCGCCCGGCAGCGCCCGGGTAACGGAGAACAACGGCCGCGGGGAGAAGCGTCTCCGCCAGCGCCGCGCTCTGGGCCCACCTCAGCCCCGCTGCCCCCGGCCGCCAGCGCCGCCATTTGGGCCCGGCTCGCAGCCGCCGCCATTTTCCCGTTCTCTCAGCGGGCAGTGGCGCCGGTTGAGGCCAGTCCGGCCCGGCGCGGCCCTGCCCGTGCCATCCCGGCCGCGGCCGAGTCGTGAGGTCGGACATGGCCGCCTCCCTCCTCCCGGTGCCCTCGGCTCGGCCCGCCCCGCGCGCCGCCGCCACCTCCCCGCGGCCCGGCCGCTCCCGGCCTTTGGCAGCCCGCAGGCCCCCGCGCGCTTACTTCCTGTTTTGGGTCCGGGCACTTGAGAAACCAGGATGGAGACTCCGAAGTACCAGGATGGAGGCGCCGAGCGGCAGCGAGCGACGGTGGGGGAGGAGGAGGCGGAGGAAGAGGCGGTGGCGGGGCAAAGCGCAGGCAGCCAGCGAGCCCGCCGGAAGGACCCGCCGCCCGCCGGGCGCCGCTTCCGCCCCAGCGCGGCGCCACAAAGCTCACAGCGCGGGGCTAACCACTGTGGCGGCGCCACAAAGCGCACGGCGCTTCGAGGCGAGCACTTCTCCTTGTTCGCGGTGTGGCGGGAAGGGCTCCATGGCTCGGCTCTGTGCTCTGCAAGGAGAAAGGCCTCCTGTTGTCACTCCGTGTTAGAAGCCCTTCTTTCCATCCACATTTCTCTTGCCTCTTTATCTTGAAAAAAAAACATATGTATCACCAAAAAAAAAAAAAAGAAAAAAAAAAAAGAAAAAGCTTTAAAATTGAATAGAGACATCTAGCAGTTTGTGGCTCGTGGTGTTTGCCACCTCATGAGCCAGGTACATGGAGGTGGCCCTTGGTAAATAGTCACCTGCTGGGCTTCCTCGCAGACCAACCTAGTAAATGAGGGCGCAGTGGATGTATCCCAGCGTTGTCCTTGGAGATTTCTAAGAAAACGCACTTGGGGACGTGGGTTAGTGGGCATGGTGGTGATGTGTTGATCGGTGGACTAGATATCTTAGTAGCATTTTCCAACCTTAATGATTCTATGATTCCAAGGAAGTGAAAGATGCCCCCTGCCTGTACTTTTTTTATGAAATCAGCTCATTGCATTTCAGCACAAAACCTCTTTTTGGTTGCATTGTCTTATTGCATCCTCTCCCAGACCTTCTCAGAAGCTTTAAAATGTGCCCATGCCATTGACAAATTGCTGTTCTGCATGCCTTCCTCAGGGGCTGTGGTGATCCCAAAGAGTCTGTCCTTTTTTTAATCATGAACTCTATTTTAATTGCTAGGAGTACTTTTATAGGAGTTCCAGCAGTAGTTCTCAAGACCAAATATTTTGTGAATATTTCAGCGAAGATGGGTAAGAGTGATTTTGGTTGCTCAAGAGCCATCATTTCACCTATGGTGAGAAGGCATTACTAGAAACTTATAGGATATCCTGAGTTGGAAGGGACCCATAAAGATAATTGATCCAACTCCCGGATCCACACAGGAACACCCAAAAATCAGACCGTGTGTCTGAGAGCTTTGTCCGGATGCTTCTTGAATTCTGGCAAGCTCAGTGCCATGACACTGCTCTGGGAAGACTGTTCCAAGTGCCCAAGCACCCTCAGATGAAGAACCTTTTCCTGACATCTAACCCGAACCTCCCCTGTTGTAGCTCCACGCCATTTCCTCCGGTTTTATTGTTGGTCACCAGAGAGGGAGATCAGCTTCTGCCCCTCTGCTCCTCCACATGAGGAAGCCATAGGCTGTGATGAGGTCTCCCCTCAGTCTCCTCCAGGTTGAACAAACCAAGGGACTTAAAAGCCACCCCTCATATGTCTTCCCCTCTACACCCTCTACCGTCTTTGTAGCTCTTTGTTAATGCAATGCTGTGGGGATGAAACAGTGAGGAAACATCACTGGAAATCTCACCCAGATTTAACCACATTCAGAGCCTCTAAAAACCACAACTCTGCTAACAGGAGAGATGAAGTTTTCCTTAACATCTGGTGGCATTTAATACTTTGAAACTTCAAAGCCGTGAAGGGGCCTATCTGGAACTGCTGAGCATGACCAGGAGAACTGTGTGCTTCTGAACCAGCAATGGGAGGGAGGCTAGTCAGGTAAGAGACCCCATCTAGTCTAGCATATCTCAATGTCCATGGTTCAGCAACTGCATCTTGTCCATGAATTTTGAAGTCACTTTGTTTGCCCTGAGCATGCTACAGCTTCAGGATTCAGGGGTGAATAGGGTCCTCCCTGCATTGCTCTTCTGTAGAAGAGAACACATTAAAACATAGTCATAAATAGAAGTTTGAGATTTGCATCTGTAAAACCAAGTTTTGTATTTGGGACATGGAAGCAGAGGGGTGAAGACTGAATTTTAATGGGGACACAAGTAAGGGGAGGGAGGAGATGTTGCCCATGAAATTATGGTGGTGAAAGATGGAGACGAAATGTGTGGCTGGGACAAGAAGGTAGCTGAAGTAAGCTGCTGAAAGCAGTTCAGATTGTACAGAAATCAATAATGTTGACATTTCTTGTATCTCAGTCTTCATCAAGTGAGGAGTTCTAGAAAGGCCTCATAAAATAAGCTGCAAACACAAAAAGGACTCTTCATACCAGGCTTATTTTACCCATATGTTATTCCCTGTATAAAATATAATCTTTATCCTTATTCTCCTTTTATCTTATTTATCCAAATATACCTTGTAGAAAACAATATTTTAACTGAAAAGTCTTTGGCTTCTTGTATGTAGTGATGTTCTGAGATGTGTTGTTGTGAGATGTGATGATGATAAACCATTGCTGTCAGGTCACACTGAAGCACTTTGTGGGCTGAGGAACGCTATAAGCCACATTCAGAAACATTTACTTTATAGTGAGTTCAATCCAGACATATGTGGAAGAAGCAATGACTTCAGTTCTCTGGTGTTTCATGAAAACGATGAAATCTCTGTAACAGGCTCTTATTCTGTGGAGCAAATAGTATTCATGTATCCTGATTTGTTTTGTGTTAAAGAAACAATGATACGTGCACATACTTACTTAAGTTGATGAAATAATCAAGCACAGAGTTTGCTGTGGACCTCACGATTCCTTTTTAATCAGCAGTTATTTTTTTCCAACCACCCATACTGTTTTTTACTTCCATAAGTTCAATTTTCCTCATAGCCACCAGGTGTCTCTACTGCAAGGTGCTCTGGACCGACCAGTTGCATCTCAGAGACACAGCTTTCCTCCCTTTGCTGTGCTGAAGTTAAAAACTAAATTAGCATTACCCTGTAGGTACAATACTCTCATTCCTCATTAGGGAAGAAGTGAGGCTGCAGCCATGCTAGGATAATGTTATTATGTTGGCTAAGATATGCATGCATCGCTTAATGTCTTCCACCTCATGGTTTAGGGAGAACAGCATCACAACACAGACGATGTGCAGGCTAAGGGCTCAGAGGGAGTAAAGGCTCCTGGGACAGTTGCAGATGGAGTAGTGGAGATGAGCTGACATAAGGATCTCCCTAATGCCAAGTCAGAACAATTTGCAGAGGTGACAGAGATATTTTGTGCAGCTCTTTATTTCTTCCTTTCTTGTGTTAGCTGGCTGTGATCAGCATGCCTAAAACCTATCTAAATTGATTTAAACAGTGAAGTCTCACATATGCAAGTGAGCAAACCAGTCTGCTTATACTTTTGATGAACCTAACCCCTGGTTTTGAGAGCACCAGCAGGTCTTCAGTTGCACTCCTCTGCCCTGACAGTAGAAGGAGCTTCAGTACTCACAGAGAAATGCTCCACATTAATTGGCACATTACATGTGCCCTGTTTAATGTAGTATTCTGTGCTGGGCCCATTTCAGATTACTACTTTTGGCTGTGGTTTCATGGAAAGATGCTGACAAAAATCATATCTTTTTCCCTAGCTTGTTGCAATCCACAGTTCCAGATGAGCCTCATTTGGCCGCATGTGTTTTGTGTTTGTCGTGTCTGCTTTGTGCAAGACGTTCCCACTGTCACTTTGAACTTCAAGAACAAAACCACCAATTTAACCCACCAAACATCCACCACTGTAACTCCGTCTGGTCCCAGTGGCTACAACTGGCATCAGGAGTGCCGAGCAGTTACTTGGGATTCATATTCTAAAAATAAATCTTTGTGTCAGTCATCAAAATTTTGCTGTGGGAAAAAGGCAAGTCCACGGAGAAGAGCTAGGCTATTTCACAGAATCATAGAATCAGTCACAGAATGGTTGAGGATGGAAGGGATCACTTGGGATCATCTAGTGCAACCCTCCTGCTTCAAGCAGTGTCACCTACACCACTCTGCCCAGGATCACATCCAGGTGGAAAACAGGCTGGCCCCATCCTGTTGATACTCTTAAGATATTTGTATGCATTAATAAGATCCCCTTTAGGTCTTCTCCAGGCTAAACAGGCCCAGTTCTCTCAGCCTTTTCTTATAGGAGAGTTGCCACAGCCCCTTAGTTGTCTTTTTAGCCCTTTGTTGTACTTCCTCAAGGAGCCCCATGTCTTTCTTGTAGTGGGGAGCCCAGAACTGCACAGAGTACTTCAAATGTGGCCTCCACAGATCCGGGTAGAGGGGAGGATCACCCCCCTCCACCTGCTGGCAACACTCTTCCTAATGCAGCCCAGGATACCATTGACTTTCTTGACTCCAAGGGCACACTGCTGGCTCACAGTCAGCCCGCTGCCCACCAGGTCCTTCTGTGCAGGGCTGCTTTCCAGTAGATTATTTCCCACAGATCATCCTCTGTCTAAGCTTTTGTATGTGGTTTATTCCATCTTTCCCTGAGGAACTGCATCTTGCTGTCTCAGACGTGGAGATGTAACTCCTGAGGGCAGGGAATTTTGGAGTGGACGTGAAAGCTCGCACAGGCTGGAGGGAAAATGCCCAGTGAGAAAGACACCTCTCCTCTCTGTACTGCCCTGCAAACAGTCTGCCTCCTGTTTGTTTATGAGATTATTCATATTTATGTGGATTTGTCTCTGTATATGTATGCATATAATTACATGCGGGTATAGCAAATATATCATTACTTATTTATAGAAAAAATGTATTTATATATATAAACAATCTACTATTTCTAAAACACTTGATCATTTATATGCTCAGAATTTGTTAGGAGCAGGCTATTGAGGATTGCTCAAGCTCAGAAGAGATGTTGTGAAAGAAAGAGATCCCAGAGAAAAAGTAATGGAGCATAACATGAGCTTTCATGGCTTCTCCACTGCAGAGTGAATGTGTTTCTGTAGGATGGGTGCATGAGGAGAAGAGGAGAAAGAATGAAGCTTCAGAGAGTCACTGGAGAAATAGATGGTAGAGAAGAGGAGAGAGCAGATGGGAGGAGCAGATGGATCCCGGTTGGGAAGCAGCTTACTGTGTGACACCAACATCAGAGGTGCTGACTGGGGGAGGAGACAAGACATTGCTTGAGGAGAGGGTGGCAAAATTTAGTTCTTGCTGTAGGAGGAACAGTCAAAAGTGGACAGGCCCTTTATGCATGGTGTCTTGCAGAGACGTTGTGCAAGGGCTGTGGGCAGGCAGGAGAACTGCAGCTGTGTAGGGAGGAGAGGGACATGAGGACAAGAGCTGGTTCCTCAACCTGTGTCACCAATGAAATTCCAGTAACAGGCTGGTATGACCACGATCCTGAACTCTCTGAGGAGCTGTGAGGAGGAAAGTGATGCATTGCATAGTGGAGAAACGCGACCTATTTTGGAGCTGAAGGTTGATTTAGCTTTCATGTCAGCATTTTGGCAGTGTTTTCCATGTGCTGGTTACCATGAAAATATTGACAAAGCTCCTGATCTTTTGAAGGGGACAAGGTATTTTCTTTAAGCAAAACGTACTATTTATCATGTAATTCTACTCTCTGCTGACAGATGGTGCTGCAATATATCCTAGAACTGGGAACTAGCTTTTTCAGCTCTTACAGGAGATACCATCAAGCAGAATCTACATTATATTTTCGTTCTAGTTTGTTCCTAAATTTGCTTTACTCACTACCAAATGAAATTCTTTGCCTAGTTGTTGTTCTGCTTCCAACTTTGGGTATATAAGCAGATTGGCCAATTTTATTTTTGTTTTGTTGGATTATCACAGAAATAGCTAGCAGAACTCAACTTCAAACTCAAATCTTTCCAGTAGAAGTAAAGCTATCCATGGCATTATTCCCCCTGATGCAGAATTTTCTTGTGTTTAAAAAATCTGCATTTGGGGCCCAAGCAGATCTTGCAGTCTCTCTTTAACAGTAGTTTGGATCTTCTGTCAGCAGATATAGCAGATACACAACCTAAGCAATCTCTCAGGGCAGTTCTGCCCCAGTTTTTATTTCCTTTTATCTCTCTTCTTGATGCTGTGGCACATTGCTGATGGGTTGTCTTGCAAAGTACAATGTGATTAAAGATTTCTCTGAGTGCTTTCTTTCTGGGAAACAACAACAACGAAAAATAACTTTTTTTTACTGAAAAAAAAGAGTGTGTGTAAGGGGGATTAATGAAGGGTAAGATCAGTTTGTTTAATCTCTAAATTTGAAGGCCTAAAAAGCTGCTGAAAAAGCAGTGCTAGACCTAATCTGCTCTCCAGACCCCCCTCGAGGAGGTGTTTTCATGTCTCCTTGTTTTGCTTATGGTGTCTCCAGGATCCCTGCTTCCATATTCTTGAAGAGTGGCTGAAAGTGCTGGAGCTGAAGAGTAGGAATGACAAGGAAAAAGAAAGATGCTATTCTAACAACCAGTGAACCTGAAGGCAAATGAACTTCTGTCACTCATTTCAAGTGTATCTGATAAGAGTGTAACGTAAAAGCCCTACTCACCCCAGTGTGCTGGATGTGAGAGCCCTGTTTCTTCCTCAGCTAAGCATCAGGCTTCCTACCCTGGGCTTGTCGTATGGCTCTGTGTCAGGATAGGGAGCAGTTCCCCCTGCCTTTACTGTCCCTGCCAGAATGCAGCACGACGAAAATGGTCCAGAATAGCATTTTTTTTTGTTTTTGTTTTTGTGCTTTGCCCTGGATATTTTCAGTGACCCAGTTTTCAGTACAAATATGTGAGGCTATAGGAAAGCCACAGGAGAAGGCTACAGGACATGTGAACAGAACTGGTTGCAGGTGGAATACTTCGGGAACCTCTTCAGACGTTTTTACCACTGAGAAGAACGTACCCATGGACCCATGGCCCACGTTGAGTGAGAGCCTGGACAGATCCCTGCCAACTGCTGGGAGAGGGACTTTGCCGGCAACACTTATTCAAAAGGAGATGACCACAATTTGTCTTCTCACATTCTTTCCTTTTAACAGGAAACCAGACCATCAGAGAGCTATTCTGAGGAGATGGCCAGGTGGATGAGTTCTTTTAGGATGTTGGTACCCAACACTCTCTCTGGATGCTCAAGAAGAAAAGACAGAAGCCAACTTCTTCAGAACTCCTCCACAAGCCTCTAGGGCTGCTCTTCCCTCTGCTCAGACATTGCAGGAAATGTCTGCATTTACCACAAAGGACCAACAAGAGGCTTCTGCGTAATTTTCAAACACTTCATAAATAACATCAAAAACATCAGTCCAATCCTGCATGACTCTGAGTTCTCCAAATACATTTCTCTTAACAGCTGCAACACCAAATGAACTAAAAAACTACTGAGGAGCCTCAGTGTCCCCAGTGCTAGTGCCCAGTTTCAATGAAGTGCCCACGTCACTTTTCTTGGGCTTTCTGATGTGCTCAGAGCAAGTCCCAGTGCTCTACGGCTTCTGTTCCCATATGCCGATTCACTGATGTCAGAGGGGTTGTACCTGGGTGCAAGAAGTTCATCTCTTTGAAAATTCATTGAAACCTGAGCTGTAATCTGTCTTTTCCTACCAGAGGTGTGAAAAAACTGGTGAGAAAAATCTTCAGAAGCAATCAAAGCAGTACATCAAATTTGACAATTTACAGGGCAGTGGCTGGGATAACACTATCCATTTCCAGAAGTGTCAGAGTGATATGTTTCTGAACCTTAAACTAGTCTGCATTTCCAAGGGATTTAGTAAAATATGCTTCACATTCTAATCTGATTTCCTGGGCTAGAGAAAAAGTGACTAAATGAGCTGGTAATACTACCTGGCAGCTGTCAAATGACTTTTTGTCAAGAGAGAAAAGGGAAGAACATATGTTCTGAACTCCTGCTACTTACGTTAGAGGATGAAAGAAATAGAAGGGGTTTAAGTTGGAAATGAGATCATGCATCATGCCCTTTGGACAGTATGTAATCTGGCTAATGGCATCAAGTAGCTATATAAATAACTTCATTAAAGTGAACTTGTTTTAAATGAGCTAAATAAATCAGACTCATTTGTCAAAGAGCTGGGATGAAATAATCGGGTTAATTTAAAGCTGTGCACTAGGGGGATGATTCCTGAATTTCTTCCACTGGTGAAACTGCCATCAGTAGAGTCAGGCACCAGTGGGAGCCCTGAGCCCAGCAGGAAAACGGAGACGGCGCTTCTGCATCTGCATCTCCCAGCAGCCCCTCTACTGCGTTTGTAGCACGGTCTCCAAAGTTCCACAGCTGAAAGTATTTGCTCCAGGGCATTTAAAGGATCATTCAAAGACCACTAGAGCTAAAGCCTTTGCTGGTGTCTGTGGGCTGCTCAACCCCTTAGTCCGCTCTCTGCCACTGTATTAAAGCTAAAATTACTTTTGTGAAAAACTGATTGCTCTTGGTATCTATCCCTGCCTTGCTGGAGGGCCACATGATGCAACAGGCCTTCCCAACTCTTACTTTACTTCTTTGTGTCTGCATTTTAAACTTTTTCATTCAACCGTTCACTTTAGCAGTTGCTGCAAAACTCGGATAAATCCAGCTCTTCAAGCTACAAATGAACTAGCTCCTCCATGTTCCCAACAATCTTGTCCCTTCTGGGTTGATGTAAACTCACCACACTTCAGTGAAGTCAGCTGAGCTGTACAAATTTAGACCAACTAAGTATGTGACTCCTGGGATAGCAAATGAGAAAATGGTCCTTTCACATTGTAGGCCATCTGTCTGTCTGTCTGCACACTGTATTTTTCAAACCTCAGTTCTGGATTGCTTGGATTGTCCTCTGGTGGAGCAATAACTGCTTGTACCATCATCAGACATCAATGTGTGATCAGTTTTCCTTTCTGTTGTGAATGAAAACATGGATCTCACAGAAAATGAGTTTAAAATTAGCATTTACAGACAGCTGCCTTTCAAACAAAGGGGTGAGAAATTGATTCTACACTTTTATAGCTGCCAAGAGCAGAGTTGGGAGTATAGCATGTTGTGCTCTTACGCAACAAATCTGCCCTGCAGTGTCTGTAGCTGACAGCTATGGATTTATCAAACCAGAAACTGGACCATGAATAAAGCTCTCAGCAATAAAAAGCCTTTCAGCTTTTTAATACATCTCGGTCCCACCCGTTGGTTGTGCTCCTGCAGCGATCCCTCAGCCCAGGTAAAGGGCTGTGCAAATGACTTCAGGCTACGGGAGAAATTCCTCATTCCAGGGGCTCTGGTTTATCCAGCTTGGTTGCTGATAACAACTTCTGGGCTGCTTTAGCCCTGTGAGATGAAAACAGCTTAAAGGATCTGCTCACCAAGGTATGGTGGGTATTCCAACCACACATTTCTCTCTTTCTGCTCGGTGACACTGTCCTCATCACAGCTTCCCAGCCCAGTCTGTACCTGTAGAGGGGTATAGAGCTGCTTTCCTGTGGAGCACTCTGGCCCTGTAGGATTTGGTTATTTTAGTTTGGTGATTTATGGTTTTAGGGCTTTTGGACCTCACTTCATTATCAAGGTTTTCCCATTGGCTGAGATTCCCCCTGCCTGCTCTGAGCTACAGGGCGGCCTTCCCCTCTGACAGACATTAACAAACACAGCAGCTAACCTGGGGCTGACACAGCTGCAGCATTTATGCAAGTCACATTGACATCAAATAGCAACCATATGCGTGGGGCCAGAGGTTGTACTTCTGCGGTAAATTTGATGCGACGCGGAATGATGTGCTAATCTGTTAGTACTGTCAGCGTGATGTCTGGAGTGGAAATCGGATCATGTCCAAGCAGAAAACTTTGCTTCAAGTGTGAAAATGGCTTGTGTTATTATGAGTTTCTTCATTATGATAATTTTGATTGTGGTGGTTTCTCTCTATTGGACTGAAACACACGATTCCCTCGTTTTTATGAGCAGGAAGGAGTGATCCTCAGGGATTTGAATGCATCCGGAAGACCTTTTCATTATGTGCTTATTTTTTCTCATGCCAGGTGTGTCATATCCTCCCTACTTATACTCTGTAGAGCTGGATGTATGCCACATGGCAGACTCTCATCAGACAGTCAAAACTGTCGGAGTTAGCCAGTAGAACTACTCTTACTAGTGAAGTGAGCAGGATTTACACTTCTGATATTGCACTAACTCATATAACTCTCTTGTAAAATCTTTTTAACCACCTTGAGCAAATGACAATAAAAATAAGGCACAAAATTCTACTCTCATGAACACGTTTGCTTTCCAGTGTGGTAGCGATGAGTGCTGTACTGCGACCTGCATCCTGGTTCCTGTTACAATTTCTCTTTTCGTCTGCTCAGTTGTTTTATGGATGGTTTCTTTCTCAAATTACATCTGAACTCTGAAGAAAAATGTCGTGGGTCAAAGGGAAGAGTAGATCCTGTGGATGGAGTATGCCTGCACCTTTCAGTGCAACTCAGTGCCTAGGAGAAGGATGCAGCAGGTGATGGCAATGGCCATGCAGTGACAACAGGGGGTTCGGAGGGGACACTTCAGCCAGGAGCAAAATTTCCTCCTGTATTTCCATCTCCTTTCATTAAATCAAAAATATTTCTGCAACTTGAAAACACAACCTTGTCACACATTGATAACAAGGTAAAGCTACCAGCAGAAAATGAGTCATTGTATCGTTAAATTAGCAGTCAGTCTAACAAACAGTGAAAGGACGTCTGGCCTATCTCTAACAGGTGGTTTTGTTATCTGAGTAAGAAATCCTTTTTTATCTCTGCAGCTGATGAGACATGGCAGCAGGGATCAGAAAAATCTATGTTCAGGAAAGAAAGGCATCTCTGCAACAGGACTGAAAAGAAGAAAAAGGAGTTACAAAATAGCATGGTTTTTTTCCCCCTCAAATTAGCCGTAAGCCAATTAAAATATTCTACCATCAGTTAGTTTGGAAAGAAAGTAGAAAGTAGTCAATGTTAAGATTGAAATCTCAGGATCCTCTTCTTTCATATTCTCACCTTTACTGCAGCGTGATCGTCCATGTGAGCAGAATCAAGCATGTACATTCAGCATCTTCAGAATCTTCACGTATTTCAGCACGATCCAAATGAGAAAGTAAGGATATCAGCTCTCAGGATTCCCAGCATGTAAATACTGAAGTATATTGTTAACTATGTATCATGGCAGGTTTTGTGAATTTACATGAGGAATATAACACTTTGGGAGTCAGAACCATACACATTTTTGTTAGGTAATATTTAAGCACTTGGGACCCTATTTAGAACTGCTTATATCCAGGAAGTTAAGGCCCTCACACAATTATTGCAAATCCCTTTTAGACTTTTTTTTGCAACTCGCTGAGGAATGTTGCTCATTTTATCTTGGACAGCTGTGGCAAGCAGCTTCAAGATTGGAAAGCTTGGCAACTCCTTGTTCTTTTAGCAGAAAAGTCAGTTCTGGTTACATACATGAAAAACCAAGAAAAATATCCAAACTGATTCCAAGGTTAAATGAAAGCTGGGTGTAACCTCAGCCCTTGCAAGTATCTTGTTGTATGTTAGACATCACACTCAGCTGTGAGGAGTAAATGAAAAGATATGACACAAAGCCAAGAGAAGTACATTTCAGTGACAGTAAATACTGAAGGTTCCCATTCGACAGAAGAACAAATAAATATTGCTTGTATGTATGCAGAGATGTGGCTGTAATCGGGGGTCTAATTTTTTATTTGTCTTTTTTCTTGCTTTTTTGCTTTTATGGTCTGTGCCTTTAATCCCAGAGCTGTTTGCAGCCGCTGTGGCAGCAGCTGTGATCCAGGCCAGTCTGTTTTCCAGGTCACACCAGGCCCTGCCTTTTTCCCCTGTCCTTCCCTTTCTAGTAGTGATTCAGCCATACAAGTCCTAATTGACACTATGGAAGATCTTGCCTGTTACAACCTTGTACCTGGATTGCAGCAACACAACTATCAGTGCAAGCTGGGGGATGAAAGGATTGAGCACAGCCCTGCCAAAAAAGACCTGGGGGTACTGGTGGATGGCAAGCTGGACATGAGCAAGCAATGTGCCCTCACAGCCCAGAAAGCCAACTGTATCCTGGGCTGCATCAAAAGAAGCGTGGCCAGCAGGGCGAGGGAGGTGATTCTGCCCCTCTGCTCTGCGCTGGCGAGACCTCACCTGGAGCACTGCATCCAGATGTGGAGTCCTCAGTACAGGAGAGATGTGGACCTGTTGGAGTGCATCCAGAGGAGGGCCACAGAAATGATCCAAGGGATGGAACACCTCTCCTGTGAGGACAGGCTGAAATTGCTGGGGCTGTTCAGCCTGGAGAAGAGAAGGCTCCAGGGAGACCTGATAGCTGCCTTTCAGTATCTAAAGTGGGGCTGTAAGAAAGAAGGGAACAGACTCTTTAGCAGGGTCTGTTGTGATAGGACAAGGGGAAATGGTTTCAAACTAAAAGAGGGCAGATTTAGATATAAGAAAAAGGTTTTTTTTACAATAAGGGTAGTGAAGCACTAGAACAGGTTGCTCAGAGAGGTGGTAGTTGTCCTATCCCTGGAGACACTCAAGCTCAGGCTGAACGGGGCTCTGAGCACCTGATCGAGCTGTAGGTGTTCCTGTTCATTGCAAGGGAGTTGGATGAGATGACCTTTAAAGGTCCCTTCCACATCAAACGATTCATCCTACTCTCAGGCTAATGGAATTGCCTTAGCTTTAGGAAACTATTTATTTGCAACAAGAAAGTCAGACTCCATTGATAAAAATCATATGCATATTTCCAAAGTGCTCCAAAGCTCTGAATTTTTTCTAAATTGGAAGCTGCTCATAGCTGAAGTAAAGGCTGAGAGGCAGAAAAGGCCATCTGTAGAGACTGCATCTACCTCTAGCCCTTTCCCAAACCTGGTAGTATCCAGATCCAGGAGTTGGGATATTACTCCTGTCTAGATCCATTAGGTTAAGTTGTGTACCTGAGTGCTGTGTGACACTGTGTGAAGTCCCCAGCCTTGCAACCTTCCTGGAGTCAGCCAGTCAAATCCAGTGTTTTCTATGGATCTATTCTTTATCCTTGTGCGGTGTAATAGCTCAGTTATGTGCACGAAGAGCTGAGAGACACGTGAGTACAGCACTGAGGGAGTGACAAAAACATAATGTGCCTTCCCAGAAATTTTCTATACAACTTCACTGCATTGCTTGTTCTCAAAAAAAAGGCAAAGAGAATTAACTTATTGGTAAAGTAACAACAACAAAAAAAAGTCAATTTTGTGCTCTGACCATGAGAGAAAGATGAGTTGAGTTGACATATTTGTCACAAAGAAAAAAAAAATATTTCAAAAAGGCTGCAACAGCCAGCAGCATAAATGATAGACAGACGACTTTAGGAATTTCTGTTTTCCATTTGCTCGTGGCAGATAATTACTGCTTTTCAATTTGAACAGCTCTATGCACATCCACTGCAACAAGCGGCTGGATGTGAGAAACCCATGGTTTTTGTAAATACATGTGAAGAATTGCGGTGTAGTGGTAGAGTCACTCATCCTGGTCAAAAATTAGTGCTGCTCAGTTTTCAATTCACTCTTTTCCAAAAATGAGGGTTCTCTCGAAAATATGGTGATAAAGCCTTTATTAGTGGCAATATTTGAATTTGATCACAAAAAAAAGAAGTTCCAAAATGAAACATTTTCAGGTTTGTTGACAGTAAAATAACCCTAAAGATAAAAATATCTTTCCTTATTGTGAGCTTGGCAAGTTTTCCATTTCTGGTGACATTATCTATTGCATCAACATGCTGCGAAGTCTGATTAACATTGATGTAATAGCCCCAAACTACATAACTGACAAACACTGGTATTAATTTGTTTCTTGAATTTGAAATTGTTTCTTCAACTTTTGCCTTCTAGCGTCGGCACTTAAATAGCCGTTGCCAGTTTGATATCATTTGTAGGGCTCAGTGGCATGTGGATTGCTGTGTGGAGGTTCAGTCCCTTGTCCATTGCAATTTAGGAAGTTCAAACCTTATTCAGGTGTGGGAAGCTGGATATACAGCTCAGAGTTCCAGAAGTAGAAGTTCCCCGTGGTATATGCAGAGCACCTTCTCTGTAGGAGAAGGTGTGCACCAGGCTTAGCCCTGACCCCGGGCAGTGACCTCAATCTGCCTCCTGCATACCCCAGGCACCGTGAGTGCTGGCTCATGGCATGATTCTCGGTGAGATCTTTTCTGCTTTGTCTAAGCAATTAAATAATCTTGGGGCAGTCAGGGTTTGATCTGCCTTGGAAGCAGACAGCTTCAAGGTTGTTTGGATGCAAAGGTGCATTCTCCCAGCCCAAATGAAAACATCTAATGCAAGGTTCTTGGCTAGTCTGCTGGAAAGCAAGCTCACAATAGACTCCAAATGTCACGTGATGGAAATAAATATTTCCAGGCTGTCAGTGTTCAGGATACTGAACTGGCAAACAATGAAGTAAACAATGGAATAAACTGCTTATAGAATAATAGGACAATTATGGGATTTTTCTTGTGATAAGCAGGAAATCTGGTAATTATTGCTTCCAACTATCTGAGGGCTAATGCTTCTCATAAGACCTGAAAGTCAGGAGTAGAACTGACATCTGTGTTGCCCAGGATGCACAGCTGCATCCGAAATCTCACATGAGCAGATGTGGAAGAAACCAACTACAGCAATGACCTCATCTTCTCTGGATACTGACCTGTTGTAAATGAATATCCTCGTTGTCTGTTTAACTGTTGAAGCTCTTCCCTAAACATCAGTGGTGGGATAGCAGTGCACATTCTTCTATTTACTGCCAGGGGCTCTGCTCACGTTAGAGATTAAGGAGGAAATATTCATTATTTACAACTCTTTGCATCGATTCAAAGTGTAAAAGTCAATACCATAACCTCATGTGTGACCCAGTGCCTAAAGAAAAAATAAAAAGGTGCTTTTTGCACCAAACAGTTTGCAATCTGTTTACCAAAGAAAACACAATATGTTGCTAAAAAGCAAGATTTGATCTTTGCTCTCTCTCTGTTCGCATCCATGGTTTCAGCCTGTTGCTTTTGACCAGCACCTGAAATTCATTGCTGAGCCAGATGCTATTTGCTTTGGCACTTGTTTGCCCTTTTTCTGCTAACAAAGTTGGCAATGGAGGTTTTATGGGCTTCCCTTTGCTCAGAGGGATAGGCAGAGAGAAAAGCTCTCTGTATAACGTGGATGAAGGCAAACATCCACTATAACACACAGCACCTGCCGTGCTGAAAACAGCCCTTGTTGGTAGGTTTCTTGTTCTCCCATCATGTCTTCCATTTCCAGAGGGGAAAATGGTGGTCAGAGTATCATCTCCTGCTCAAAGAGAGTTGATGAATTAGACGTGGAGACCTGATGTTCCTATTGGCAGCGGCATCATTTTGCATCCGTGCCTACTTTCAGCAGTCACAAAATGAGATTTTAGCTCAAAGGTTCTGCTGTTGCCTCCAACTCCACTCTTGTATAATACAAACCCCCAAGTGACACCCAGTAATTTCTGCACGGAGTGGGAAATTCTGTTTCAGCTGTAGCAAGCCTGTCAGAATGATATCCGGCTGTGATTTAAAGATTTCATGGTAATATACAATCCACACAGCTCTCCATGTGCTGTTCCATGACTCACCTTTCCTGTCACCTTTCTGTGCCTTATCTTATTTTCAGTGTGAAATTATTTAGCATCAGCTTCCAGCTGGAGCCAATGCTCATGATGGGTTGTTTTTTTTTTGCGGGAGTTGGGGGGGAAACATCTTGACTTCAAAATATTTTTGTTATTCAGGCAGTGAACTAAGCACCTTTTAACTTTATTTGAATAAACAGGGAAAAAATTGGCTCCTTTTTCCTCTTGCTGAGATGTGCTTTCCAGACTAATTTAAATTAATGACATGTCTAATGTTTTTCATTTGCAGTTATGATTGGGGTCTCAGGTGCCTGCATTTTGTTTCCGCCGTTTCACAACCTCAGAAAATGTCTGCCTGCGGCTGAGCTGACAGCCTCACCCTACAAATATTCTGTGAAATTGGAGTGAATACATCTATTTCCTCCTCAGGAGGTTACATGGAGCCATGAGTTCACCTCTGAGCCTCCTTTTCTCCAGATGAAACAACACCAGTGCCTCATCCTCTCCTCACAGTATATGCCTTCCAGCCCTTTGTTGCCCTCCCCCGGGTGCTTTCAAGGACCTTAAGATCCTTTTTATATTGTGGAGCCCAGAACTGCGCGCAAAATTCACAACAAAGCCGCACCAACACTGTATTTAGTGGGAGAAGCATAGACTCATAGAATGGCTTGGGTTGGAAGGGACCTTGAAGATCATCTAGTTCCATCCCCATGCCATGGGCTGGTTGCCTCCCACCAGCTCAGGCTGCCCAGGGCCTCATCCAGCTTGGCCTTGAGCACCTCCAGGGATGGGGCATCCGCAGCTTCTCTAGGCAGCAGTGCCAGTGCCTCACCACCCTCTGAGTAAAGAATTTCCTCCTAACATCTAACCTAAATTTCCCCTCTTTTAGTTTAAAGTCATTTTCCCTTCTCCTATTGCTATCAGACAGTGTAAAAACTTGTTTATAAGCTGCTTATGAGCTCCTTTCAAGTACTGGAAGGCCATAAAGAGGCCTTCTCTTCTTCAAGCTGAACAAGCCCAGCTCCTTCAACCTTTCTTCACAGGAAAGGAGCCCCAGCCCTGTGAGCACATCTGTGGCCCTCCTCTGGACCTGCTTTAACAGTTTCATATCCTTCCAGGCCTGAGCCGAGTACTGCAGATGGGGCTTCTTTTGACCAGCTGTCCATGCTGTGTTCAGTGCACCCCAAAATACACACTGGTGGCTCATGCTGAGCTGCTGGCACCAGCATCCCCAGGCCCCTTCCTGCTGAGCTGCTCTCAGCCGCTTGTCTCAGTCTGTGCCTGTGTCCAGTGTCACTTCATCCCAGGTGCAGCACCCAGCATTTAACTTTGTCGAATTTCATTCTGGTGGTGATTGTCCAGTTCATCACCCAGTGTAGTGTGACTCTGTTAATAGTCTGGGGATTCATCCCTGCTGAATCAATGTGATGCGGCTCAAGCTTAATTTGAGTGAGCAAGCTGGGATTGGCAGGGCTGCAGAAGAATCATAGAATCATTAAGGTTGGAAAAGACCACCAAGATCATCTAGTCCAGCCATCTACCCATCTTCACCATGCCCACTAAATCATGTCCCTCAGTACCACATCTTCATGTTTCTTTAACACCTCCAGGAACAGTGACTCCACCACCTCCCTGGGCAGACTGTGCCAATGCCTCACCAGTCTTTCTGAGAAGAAGGCTTTCCTAATATCCAACCTGTATCTTCCCTGCTGCAACTTAAGGCTATTATCTCTTGTCCTATCACTGTTACCTGGGAGAAGAGGCCAACCCCCACCCCTCCACAACCTTCCTTCAGGCACTTGTAGAGAGCAACCTCTCCACCACCTCCTTGGGCAGCCCATTCCAGCGCCTGACCACTCTTTCAGAAGACAAGCATTCCCTAACGTCCAACCTGAATCTCCCCTGGCGCAGCTTGAGGCCATTCCCCCTCGTCCTGTCACTAGTTATAAGAGAGAAGAGGCCGACCCCCAGCTCACTACAACCTCCCTTCAGGTAGTTATAGAGAGCGATAAGGTCTCCCCTGAGCCTCCTCGTCTTCAGACTGAACAATCCGTGTTCCCTCAGCTACTCCCCATAAGACTTGTGTTCCAGATCCCTCACAGCTTCATTGCCCTTCTCTGGACATGCACCAGAGCCTCAATGTCTTTCTTGCAGTGAGGGGCCCAAAACTGGACACAGTATTTGAGGTGCAGCCTCACCAGGGCTGAGTCCAGAGGGACAATGACTTCCCTACTCCTACTGGCAACACTATTTCTGATACAAGCCAGGATGCCATTGGCCTTCTTGGCCACCTGGGCACACTGCTGGCTCATGTTCAGCCAAGTGTCAGCCAACATCTTCAGATCCTTTTCTCAGCTGATCTGACTGGGAGAGAAGAAGATGGGGTCAGCCCACAGCACCAGTACGGATTTTTGCAAAAAAAAAAAGAAGAATGTATTGTCAATATATTGCTAGGAGATGAAATAGCTTGATTCTCTGGCAAACCCTGAAGTGAGTGCTCAATTATAGTCCAGGTATTTATATTTCATTTTGAGTATTAGCAGTTTAGAAGGAAATAGAGGAAGGATGGCTAGGGAAAGAAGGAGAAAGAGAAATGCAAGTTTGTGTTTGGTTCTGACTTTTGAGTAGGAGCCATCTGGATCGTGCAAGAGGTCTGACATGCTTGAAGGAATGACATTGGAGAAATGGCAGAGAACTCACTCTTTACTTGTATTTAACTTTCATGGGTGTTTTGATGCCACTGGGATGTTTTAAGGGGTCAAAATGTTAATGCAGTCTCAGCTTCTCTCTTTCAGAAAATCTCAGAGAACCTGAGTTGACACAAAAAGACATCGGATACCTCAGCTTTGTGTGATTTTAAAATCATCCCTTCACAAAAGCACATGGACTTGTTTTTCACTTGTGTTCTTTTGATTTTAAATGAAGAAGATTCCAATATAATCAATGTAATTCCACTTAACTAAGACTATGCAAGAGCAAGACATGTACTGTTCCTTAGAACTTGGAACAGAAGGACGTTTTCAGTGTTCTGTAACTCCACTAACATCAAGAGGACTGCACAGAGCTGTGGGCTGTCCACAGAGCCATTGCTGTGCTGCAGGATGCGTCATCAAAGGACCGAATCACCCAGTTCCTATCAGCAATGTTACAAGGAGTAGAGCTGGGCAGGAGAGCTTTTTGAACAGATGCTCCCTCTACACAAATTAGCTTTCATACCAAACATAAATCTCATGCCTGGCATGCTGCTATTGCAAGCCTGGTGCTCAGCTTTGTGCCTTATTCCCAGAGGAGCAAATGGCTTAGGCTTTATATTGCCAAGCAGGGATGCTCATGCAGCTGGGAGCTCCAGGATGACACACACAGTGGCCAACGAGGACAATTCAGCGCTCTCTGCTTCCTGACTTTGCTTGCTTTGATTTCCATGGGCACCCAAAATGGAAAAGAAATGAAGAACTGAAGGGGGAGTTCACTCTCACCATTCCTTTCTCTCCAGTTGAAGCATTCACCCGTGTCTTTCTTAGCAATATACTGTGCACCCTTTGAGTTTCACTACTTTACAATACTCTCCTGGATTTCTGTTAGTGTTTTCAAAGGGAATTAGTTAGTTCAGTGCAAACTTTGCTAGAAATTTTGCATCTTCCATATTGTAATTGCAAACCATTACCATGAATACTTATTTGTTAAAAAAAAAAAAAAGCTGATGGGAATGATTTATTAGGCAGATTCCAAATTAATTCTTTAGCTGGCACAAATGAAAAGAGTGAGTTTGTCTTCATGAGGCTACAATCATTTCCAGATTGAAATAATTTCAGCGTTTTCCATCTGTTCCCTGAGGCCTTTAGTGGAAGGCGTTCAGTGTATCAGAAAACCCAAAGGTATATTTCACAGGAATTGAAGCTGGCATTATTTCAAATTTCATCATGATTTCATCTGATCAGTGTATTTGTCTTTGAGGATGTACAAGCAACTCCAGGAGCTAAGCACACCTCGCATAACTGTTATTTCTGAACAAACTAGCTGCAAAATGGGCAACACTGAGAGTTTCCAGTGTGCAAATTCAGGAGGACAGACATAAAGAACCAGAGCAAACCTTGTCTGGTCTGATCTGCTATATTTTGGTACGTTAGCATCAACTGCCTGAGTAGCTGTACACTTTGGAGAGGTTCTTTTAGCTTTTGATAGCATATAAACATCATATTAATTAACATTAGGACTGAAAATGATTGTATTTGGGATGGAACATTAGGAATTCTAGGTTGGATGTTAGGAGGAATTTCTTCTCTGAATAAAAAAGAGTGGTGAGGCATTGGCACAGGCTGCCCAGGGAAGTGGTGGGGTCACCGTACCTGGAGGTGCTCAAGAAATGTGGAGATGTGGCACTGAGGGACATGGTTTACTGGACAATATTGGTGGTGGGTGGATGATTGGACTAGATTATCTTAGAGGTCTTTTCCAAACTGAATGATTCTATGATTCTGTGAAAAAGTACTGGGGTTGAGATGAGATTTGAAGGTGGGAATTGGATGTCTTATTTCCATTGTAGCCTAAAGGACTGGCCATTTCTTCCTTGTCACGCACAGGGGTTTGTAGGGTGAAAGGGCAGGACTGCTATTACATTTGAGAATTTAAAACACATTCGTATCCATATGCTTTTAAAATAACATAGCTGGAATTATCTAAAAGTCATCTGATTTCAATTATCACTAAATATAGGTTAACAAATCCTAGAGAAAACCGTATGGCATTGCTTTTCACTGTAACCCATCTAGAAAATGAATTTAATTTAGCTTTTCCTTAACTTGCTTTGGCTGGGTAAGGTAATAAATTGCATTATCTTCTTTTCTTTTTTTCGTTAAAAGCTTTATTTGTCCCAGAGTTGATTAGGAAACAAATGTTTGGTTTCAACTCCTTATTTTTTCAGACAACTACAGAAAAGTATATGAAAAAGGAATAATACAGTTTTGGGAACCTGGGATTTTGGCAATTCAGAATGTGTTTTCTGAAGTCGTTTTAAATTTCAAATAAGGGATATAATCAGAATTTACAGGACTTACTGGAGGAAAAAAAAAGCTGTTTTCAGCAGTAACAGAGAGGAATTCGTTGTTTTTACAAAAAGAGACAGAGATGCTGTCAGCTTCTGTAGTACGCTACTGCTTTAATACATTTTTATGTTCACAGGAAAATTTGAACACATACAAATCTTGCCATTTTTAGTGGATACTTTTAACAGAGCACACATGTATTGTGCCAGTAGAATTGAGATAAACAAGATTACAAGGAAATGTGTGGTGTGATTTTTGCTAGAACACCTTTCGGTACTTTGCAGTTCTGTTAGCTTTTCTGCCCATTGCTCTGTTCTTTTGGAGGTGTAAGTTGTGGATTTTTGTAAGTAGTGGATTTTTTAAATCTGTATTTTTCCTTTGAAAGGACAACTCCTTACCAGAAAGGTCAAGGACATCTGCCTGTTTCAGAAAACTGAGCTATATTCCTGCCCACACTGTAGAGACTTCCTATCTTGAAGAACTGGAGAAGCCTAGACACCTGCAGTAAGGACACAGTCCCATTTCAGAAGTGTTCTGCTCTTAGAAATATGGTTTGATTTTTGGGTGGTTGTGTGTGAAGCCAGAGCTGGAATCAATGGTTTCTTGTAGCTCTCTTCCAACTTGAGATATTCTGTGTTGGTCTGCCCCACCTTCCTGCCTTTGCTCAAGTGCTGTCTCAGCTTTCTGAGTTGACCCTGAGCATGTCTATTGTCATGGGCCAGCCTCAAGCAACACCAGATTCAGCTCTCCATTCTGCTGGCTAAATCCTACCAAGGCTGGAGAAATTCCTGCAGATTCACAGTAGTGCTTCTGCAGTCAAGCATCGTCATCTATTTTGAAATGCTTCAAATTGTATCTGAGATTCCTAAACTTTTTTATTTTTGTCATCTTTCTGCTGTTTTAACTTTCTACCCAGTCTTCATTTTGTAGGGTGTTCATTCTGCAGTCTTACTATTTGGGATATTAACTTCCAATTTGCAGTCTATAGGAAGAGACTCTTACACGCTCCTCAAGTAGATGGTTCAGAGTAAGAGCCGTTTCTCCAAATCTGCTCTTTATAACCAAGTACACTCTGAGTACACTTCGGGGTTTTCTTCTGTGCTGGTAACAAACTCATCCCATTTGTGGGGAAGTCTCTTTTTATTGCTCTCAAAAATGAAATATTGTTGTTTTTTTTTTTCCTTCTCAGTTACTATGGGAAAGAACTGAGAAACAATTGTGGAGCTGACAGCTTCTTGTGAGGCTGATCTGGATTCTTAATTCAAAACTCTTAAAGTCATATTAAACATCTGATCAAAGTGTTTTGGGTTCCATTATCATGGGTTTCTTAAATAGAAACAGATGGCATTTTACCGTGTGAAAGCATTGAGATTGCTTGCAATTCTGGTTTTACCTAAGGGAAATACTATGCATATGAGTTCTTATGTAATTCCTAAACAAAATCCAAACAAACTAACAAGAACAAAATCCAACAAAACAACAACAACCTCCCAAACCCACTCTAGCTTTGCAGATCTCTTCATACTATTGTAACTCGTCCATCTCTGTATGACTCTTTATTGCACCTTCCAAAACAGAATGTGAAAGCCCCTGACTCCTCGTGATTAAAACACTAGCACTTACAGAGATTTCATACAGTTTCTATTTTTTAGTCCAGCGATATTCTCCTTACAATAAAACTCAAGCAAGAAATCATGGCTATTCTTAAGCATCACTGTAGAGAGAAAGTATGTAGGAAGCAAATCCCAGTTATCAGGGTCATGCTGAAGTCCTTTCTCTTATAATTTTGATGATCACCTGAAATTAACCCCCAAATGATGTGCAAACTGAATTCTATGGAAATTACCGTAAGGTTTCACCCAAATTCCAAGATCTGCCCATGCAATCAACTTGCTGAGAGAAGGCTTAAGTTCAATGTTTCTGCATTTTCCTCCTGAAAAACACTTTTTTTTTTTTTTTTTATTGAGCAGACACAGGAACTATATTGCTCCCTCCCCACTGACTCTGCTTCTGCTTTATTTATTCCTTACCGTTGTGGTTCACAGAATTACAACTCAACAGCTTTGCAGGTCTACAGGTTTGTCTCTCCTTTGTTTTGTGAAGGAATGTATGCTCTGGGGTTACAATGCAAACTAAGAGCAATTTATGCCATTCTCTGTCCAAAGCCACACTCTATAGCAGTGCAGGGCAGCTCCATGTTACCGCAGGTCTGTGAGGTGGCTCTTGTAGTGGCATAATTAAAGGGAGAACTTCACTGGGTGACCGAAGTGGAATGTCAGGGGAAGGATTTATGAGTTAGGCAAGCAGGACTTGTTCTGTAAGCCAGGATTTGTCCCACCTGCTCGAAATCTGAATGAAAACTGAATATTTTTCTTTTTGCTGTACAGAATAATTAGGACTTCAGGAGTGCCAGACTGTTAGTTACCATGATGGATATAAAGTAAATCCTGGCTCTCTGTTTCCATGAATTTTGTGTAGAGATTAAGAAAGATAATGATCTTTGTAAAAGCAGCTCCCAGAAACGCTGCATGAGGCTGCGTGTCAGTGCCTGGAATGGGGATGAGGATCCTGTGCTCTGGAGATTGCTTCCACACCTGCCTTTGTAAGATTAGCAAGGGTTCTGCTTTTGGATATCCTGTAAAATGTTATCAAGCCAATGGGATGTGTTACTTTAATATAATTGTACATAACAGTTTTGAATTTCTGTTAAAAACAAAAGGGGCAATTTCTGGCCAAAAGTCAAAGTGCTGCTAAAAATTAAAAAGCATTTATACTTCAACTTATTGTGGGGAAAGGTGCAGATTTTGCACTTGGGAGAACAAGGAGTTCCATCCTCAGCTGAAGCAGATGTTTTTCAGCTGCTTCAGCAATGCCCTGCTCTGCCTGCTGTACCCTGACTTGGAGAAGCAACCTCATGTTTGGACAGTCTTGGTGAAAACCACAGTCTTCATATGGGCTCGGTCATCCAAAGACTTTGTAGGAGTTTGTAGGGTTAATGCCTATGAAAACAAGTGGAAATAGGCTTAGCAATGTCAGTGATTTTCAATTATCCTCTAAAACTAGCATGAGTTTGGGATTCACCTGAGCAAGCATGCATCTACAGCACAGATATCTGCATTCCAGCTAGCTGCCAGGCTCTTCCAGTGGAGACAGAGAGGTATTTACTGGGCATCATTCATCCCATTTTAGTCCAGATGTCTCAAATAAGCCATGTGAATCAGAATGTGCAGCATATGTCTCTGAAATGTTTGATATTCCGGCTGTTCTGCCTTAAAAATCATAGACAGCTTTGGTCTATTTTTAGTAAATCAGTGTCATGGGACAAAATCCTTAGGAAACTCAATGCATAATAATCATCCCACAATCTTTTTCAATCAAAACGGTGGTTGACGCAAAACACTTGTCTCGCATAGTAAATATCTGTTATAATCTCAACGTTACAGTTGCGTGGAGACCCCACACTCTCTCCCCCTGCATCCTTGTTGAATATTACAGCAGCTCTAGTTAATGCTGCTGATGAGAGCCCTTTCTCCATCAGCTCGGCTGCCAGCTTTGCAGCAGCTCTGCCAGTGCCAACTTGGGGGACTCCTGACACCACTTTGGGATTTTTGGCATGGAAAGCTGGCTTTATTTAATGTTGTTTTTCCTTGGGTGATGCTCTGCCAAGAATTTTTCAGATCTTTCTGAAATGATTAAGGAAGATTTAAGGTAAGAGTGAAATGAGCAGCACTAAAATGCAAAATAAGAAATCTGTTATTAGATTTAGTCGTATACCTCGTAGTTACCTATGTGCTAGCAGTGGGATGTCTGAGTAGCAGAGCTTAGAGGCAGACAAAGTCCTGTCCAGCTGGCCTGATCCAAAGCTTACAGTCTATTAGCATAAACCCCCACACTTGTAGGGCTGCAAAATGTAGCATCAGACTTCAAGGTGGCTGTGAGCTCTCTCTGTGATACATTGAACTTTTGGGGGATTTTTGAGCCTGTTGTACTTCCACTGCCTCCAGATACCTGGATTTGGTTGTTGCTTTATTGACATTTCACTCACCTGTGTTTGATGGAGTTTTCTGGAGACATGTAAAGGGATACCCACAGAGAACTGCCTTTTGGGAATCTGAGTCTTTGTGTAGTTGTCCAGGTAGTGAGGAGAGCTTAAAACTGCCCAGCTACAACTGGAGCAGGATGAAGAATACAGTTCCTCTTCAATAAATGCCAACATAATCTTTGTATTGTCTTTCTATCAGGGGCTCAATGGCATGGGGTTGGTTTTCCTTGTTCTCTTTCCAGTGGGGGTTGAATATTTTTCTGAGACTTCCTGAGTAGAAGACAGGGAAAGCCAGCTGCATTGACCAGTTGGGTAAGAGTTGCACTTGGAAATAAATTAAACTTTCCTCATTTGATATTTCTGATATCAGACTTCGTGGTCTGGCTTCCAACATTTTTGTCTCCTGTGCTTCCATCATGCTCAGTACAGCAAAGACCCTTGAGCACTATTGGACTCCCCACACAATAGCACACTCAACCCAACCCATGCGTCTGGAGGTGTTATCTTTCTCAGCTAAGCTTCTGGATGAGGGCTGAGTCACTTCTGTTGTCGCTGATTCTTGAAGGTTGGATATATTAGGAAAAAATTCATCTCAGAAAGAGTGGTGAGGCATTGGCACAGGCTGCCCAGAGAGGTGGTGGAGTCACTGTTCCTGGAGGTCTTCAAGAAAAGGGTAAATGTGGCACTGACAGACGTGGTTATTAGGTGTGTGGGGGTGGGTTAAGAGTTGGACTAGATGATCTTAGTGGGCTTTTCCAGCCTCTATGATTCTATGATCTTTGGCTGCCAGGTTTTCTGGAGCATTTGGGGGTCAGGTGAGCCACTTCTATTTCTTCAGCCACTTCAGGCACCAGAAAAGTGGAGGGTAACTTTTATGGAGCTCATGTTAAAAGCATGTACCCAAAGAAATCCCTCATCCCTCAGGCTGATTGCTTTTCTGCATATTTATTAAAAACCAAACAAAAAAACCCACATATATACAGGCGTATGTTGTATAGTATAGAAATATATGTTAATTAAAAATAAATAAAAAATACATGTGTGCAGTTAATTCTGAGATTTTGCTGAGATATGCTTGGAAATAAGAACTATCAGTGCTCAGGATTTGCCCCTGAGTTTTGCAAAGTGAAAGGGAAATGAATTGTCCAGCTACTGCAAAAACATCCAGTGATTACTACGTGTGAGCTAAGCACAACCTCCCCTCAGCTTTTGAAAATGCCTGCAGTATTTTCATTACTTTGATAAATATCAAGGGTCACTTTGAGTCTTAAAACAGAGATTGCTTCAACAAAGCTTTTAACTGCAGGCTGACATTTTACTGTACCTGAATGGTAAAGCAGATTTTTAGAGATTAATTCAAACACACAATTCACTTTGCAAGGTTAATTTCAAATTCACTCAGGCTGATCTCTTTCAGGTCTGGTGGGTTCCTAATGATGCTAATATTTGTATTTGTTAAAGCCAGAGGTACCAAAGATTCACCTTGCCCTCATCTTCACCATTACTCTGTAATATCTAGGGATGAGTTAATACATGGCCTCACAGAGGGGTTAAAAGACCTTTCAAGCCCAAGTAATGTAATAGAAGTAAAACAGAGGTACAAATCTGCCATCTTTTCTGTTGGGGATGGCTACGTGCCAGATGTCTTCATCACACCCTGAAATACTTTGTCCTTCTCAAGGACCTGAGGTCTGAGGAGCTTTCACCAGGCTCCTAGTAGGTTGTTCTAGATGACCTTGGGCAGGTCTAGGCTGGAATGAGCATCCAAGTGCCAAGGGCAAGCACCCCAGGTCTCCAGCACGAGACTCTGTGGTTCTATAGAAACTTTGATTGAGGAGACTTGCACTCCAGCTTCACTTGCTAGGTACTGCGCTTTTTTGGCCACAGTCACCTGGCATAACAACCCTGCTGTCTCCTTGAGAAACTCTCCTGAACTCCTTGGGAGCAGATCTGCTGAGGAAGGACTTGGGAGTCTTGGTAGATGAAAAACTTAACATGAGCCAACAGGGTGCACTTGTGGCCCAGAAGGCTGACAGCATCCTGGACTGGATCAAAAGAAAGGTAGCCAGCTGGGCCAGGGATGTCAGGGGGAAATTTTTCACTGAGAGAATGGTGAGGTGCTGGCACATGCTGCCCAGAGAAGCTATGGATGCCCCATCCCTGGAGGTGCTCAAGGCCAGGTTGGATGGGGCCCTGGGCAGCTCAGCTGGTGGGGGACAACCAGCCCACATCAGGGGGTTGGAGCTGGATGGGCTTTTAGTTCCCTTCCAAACCAAGCCATTCTATGATCATTCTATGATTCTGTCCTGTTAACTCCTTCTCATCCTGGCATCTCAAAGGCTTGGTAAATACTAATTTACAGAGATAGAAAATGAATTAAAGAAATGTAAAATGCAGATGACACCAAGCTGGCAGGAAGCGTCGATCTGCCTGGGGGTAGCAAGGCCCTACAGAGAGATCTGGACAGGCTGGATTGCTGGGCTGAAGCCAATGGGATGAAGTTCAACATGACCAAGTGCTGGGTCCTGCACTTGGGCCACAACAACCCTAGGCAATGCTACAGGCTTGGGGCAGAGTGGCTGGAAGACTGTGTGGAAGAAACGGACCTGGAGGTATTGGTCGATGCTTAGCTGAGCATGAGCCAGCAGTGTGCCCAGGTGGCCAAGAAGGCCAATGGCATCCTGACTTGTATCAGAAATAGTGTTGCCAGTAGGAGTAGGGAAGTAATTTTCCCTCTGTACTCAGCACTGGTGAGGCCCCACCTCAAGTACTGTGTCCAGTTTTAGGCCCCTCACTGCAAGAAAGACATCGAGGCCCTGGAGCATGTTCAGAGGAGGGCGACAAAGCTGGTGAGGGGTCTGGAGCACAGGCCTTATGAGGAGCGGCTGAGGGAGCTGGGATTGTTCAGTCTGGAGAAGAGGAGGCTCAGGGGAGATCTTATCATTCTCTATAACTACCCGAAGGGAGGTTGTAGTGAGCTGGGGGTCGGCCTCTTCTCTCTTGTAACTAGTGACAGGACAAGGGGGAATGGCCTCAAGTTGCACCAGGGGAGATTTAGGCTGGACATTAGGAAACACTACTTTTCTGAAAGAGTGGTCAGGCGCTGGAATGGGCTGCCCAGGGAGGTGGTTGAGTCACCATCCCTGGAGGTGTTCAAGAAACATTTGGATGTTGTGTTGAGAGACGTGGTTTAGTGAGGTTATTGGTGGTAGGTGGATGGTTGGACTGGATGATCTTGTAGGTCTTTTCCAAACTAGCTAATTCTATGATTCTATGATTCTATGAAAATGGTTCCCTTGAGACAGCAGAGGCCATGGTTCAGTCTGGGGAAGAACACCCATTAAAAGTGTCATTCATCTCTCAAGTCAATTGAAATCTTGGATCTTTAAGTAGGGACTAAATAATAAGGTGCAGGATGCAGATGAATACATGTTTTCTGGAATGAGCCAGTGCACCGATGGTTGTGGAAAACACATTCCTATAGCGCTTGTGAAACCAGGGAGATACAGTTGTCTGCAGGGACTCCTCCTCACTGCTCTGCTCTACATCTCAGAGCCAAGGGGGCTGGCTATGAAGTTGAATCGCTACCAGGAATCAGGGTTTAAGATGAACCAGAGGACTAGACTTTTCATTCCAAAGATTTTGTTTCAAGCAAATTTGTAGGCAAAGAGGGCACTGGGAAAGTAAATCTTCAGGTAAAGCAGTAAGTTAAGCTGCAGTTTAAGGAAGGAGGTAATCTGACACTAAGAAAAGTAGTAAAGATAAAAGCAAACACATAAGAAAACAAGTCATAAGACAATAAAATGATATCTACGAGTACTCTACTTAGTAAGTTACTTATACTGCCGTAAGTCACTTCACCCCTTACATTGCAAATTTACATTTGTGTATTGTGAAGTATACATTGCGATGTGTTACCAAACTTAAAGGAGCTGACAGAGCAATTGATATTTTGTGGAGCAAATCAAGCTGAGATGTGTGTCTCAGGGAGGTGGAAAGGGTAAACAGACACAGTCAAAGGCATATTCCCTGTTCAAATGCTGCCATATTCCCTGGGAATGAAATATCTTTATTCTCCTAAAGAGGCCAAAATATGCTTTAAACTGTAGGACTCAGTAATCTGCTTAAGTGATGGTCTGTCCTTAAACCATGTGTGGAGCATCTGAGATTGACTCTGAGGCATCTTCTGAAGGTGTGGACCGGGATGCAGTGGTACATCCATATCTGCTCCCTCCTCCTGCAGAAAGCCCAGGTCCAGAACCATGCATTCTTCCCCTAGGTGAGCAGACCTCCCTCCTGAAAGGTGTGAAAGCCCCCATGGTGTGACAGCCCCCAAATAGGGGTCTACGCCTCTGCTGGGTTGGCTCCAGGTCTCCCTTTTTCCATGCTGATCAATAGTGAATGCAGAGAGAACTGGAGTTAATAAGTGAAAAAGTGAGGAAGTTTCAGGAGAGGAGGTCTGGAAACTCAGCAAGGTAGGCAAAGAGTTTATGCAATCTTTATTTTTGAACATGTACTACCCGAATGGCTGCAGAAATTGTTTTCAGAAATTAAACATAACTGTGCCCGCTGCACTGGATAAATGCTCTGTGACTCATCCAAACTGCAGCAAACCTGCATGGTGACTATAGCAGTGATAGGATGAAATAACCTCTTAAATATATGATGCATGTGACAGTTAGATGCTCTCATCTAAGTGCAATAACTGACAGACAGAGGTTTTGCTTTAGCACACACCTTTTATGGGAGTTATTGCTTCCTGGACCGTTGATGATGGAGGTGAAAACTGCCTAGACACTGACAGAGTTGCTAAAAGTATTGTGCATTTTAAGAAATACCTGCCATAGCTGCACGACCATCTAAAACCATGTGCTCTGCTTTAACCTGTGTGGATCTCTATGCACAGATGCACACTTTGCAGCATTAGGATTCAGATGTTGATGATGGAACGTGTGTGGCTGCAGCCTCCTTCCTGCTGAAATCCTCTAAACATAAATGGGACTTCAGGTTGACTTGTAGGTCAGCGTGGCAGGGTAGATCAGGCTGCTCAGTCATGGCATCTCCTTGGAGTCACCTTGAAAGGATCTTTTTGGGCTGCATGCCGGTGTATGGTCATTGCAATTTCACATCCATGCATGTGAGGTCAGAATCAGGCTTTTCACATCATAAATTATATCTCTGACTTCTATTCAAATGACTTTGTTACAATCTGTGACATTTACTCAGGCATTTTTTATTTGAAAAAACTGTTCTATGAAAGTTTACAAAAGCTCCCCCAGGAGCAGAAAATCAATACTGATGTTAATACTGAGTTACAGTTGTTTGCTGCCATTGTGTGTGTCAACACCATTGGCATGTTGGCACAATTAATTTTGCTGCCAACCATAGCAACAATAAAATATATCATATCTACAGAAGTTCCTGTTTATCAAGCAGGTGGGACTTTCAAAAGCATTTTAATCTTGGCTCATTGTGGCTCACACTGACTTCCCTGGGAGAGCCAGGCATTGCTTTCTTTGAAGCTTTTGAAGAGCAAAGAAATGTCGTCACTGATTCAAGGGGCAGAAAGACCTTTGAGAAGACCCTTAAAAATGCACCCTTTTCATCATTAAAGTCTTAACTGAGATCAAGCTAATCAGCAGAAAATATGAGTGCCTTTTCCTTCCATGGGACACTATGACATGGCTGCTCTGCCTTCTGCTCTTTCCTATGGCCAAGGACATGCACTTGCAGAGCCCTTGCTAACCTGAAGTGAAGATGATCAGCCTCAATATTCATAGAATCATAAAATCATTAAGATTGGAAAGACCACTAAGACCATCTAGTCCAACCATCAAACCCATCCCCACCATGCCCACTAACCCATGTCCCTTGGTGCAACATCTTCTCTTTTCTTGAACACCTCCAGGGACAGTGACTCCATCATCTTCCTTCCCAGTATCACTATAGAAAGGGCTACATGAGTAGTCCAAGTAACCTTTCCTTAAAAAAGTTATTTATTCAGTATCATCCATCTCAACTCATTTCATGCACCAAAGCAACACAGTCGGAATGTATAGATTTTCTCTTTTAGCTTTCTACACAGAGCCGCATTGCTTTTCAGATGGATCACCCAAACCCCCAGACCACGTGTTCTCTTTGGACATAACCATGCCAAGATGGAGCCCCAAGTGTCATCTAATGAGGCTCGGTTTCGCATGCAAAGTCAAGGGAATCATCATTACTCAAAGCACTCTTACTACCTGAGAGTAGATAAATAGGTCTGCTGGGAAAAGGCAGCTGTGGATGGATGACTGAGAAACTCTAATGGCAACAGCAAAAGAGTTCAAAAGCTAATCCTGCTGTCTGTCATCACTTATCGTGGAAATGTTTACTGCTGCTGTTCTCCTTACTCAAAACAAACATGCCAACTGATTTTAATGCAGTGGTTGCTATTTTTTATAATAAATACACTGGGGAAAAAAATCACCTGGCCTATATAGTTTAAAATGGAACATGAGTATTTTCCCCTTAGTGCGGAAAGCAAAGAAGGTGCTGTCAAATCATGTTGATATCTCAAAAGCAAAGAAATTCCTCTTACAGCTGAATTTCTTCTGATTCAGATTCAAGCAGCTTAGCTCTCTCACCTCTCTATTCCAGGTCTATAGATTAAACAGGTGCTGAATGCTTTGGATCTTTTGTATCTAACCTTTACATACCCAGTATTAAATTGTATGTGTTCAAGGAATTCTTCTAATGCCAAGCTATGAGCATGATTTACCAGAAAATTCACCTAAAGTCACAAAGAAAGAATGGATGAATGGATAACAACTGGAAGACTCACAGAAGTTTAAAGGAGATGCAAAAGATGAAGTTTGCTGGAAAAGTAAAAGACAGGCACTCGGGGGGCATCTCTAGGGAGAAGAGGTCAAAATGCAGTAGCTGGAAACGTGGGGATTAAAAAAGGAGGGAAAGGGATGAGTGCTGAGCATTACATACAGGAGCAACAATTACAAAAAGGTAGCACAAGCTGGTCCTGACTTTTCTCTAGCCAAAAAGCCAGTGTTTTTGCAGGGTTGTGCAGGTGTGGGTTTACATAAGGACACCACAGCTACGTGATGAAGTCTGCACAGCCTGGATCATGTAGCCCAGCAACCACACTGTGCACTCCCAGGTCCATCTCACCATCCTGTGCTCTTGCTTGGATGCAAACAGGACTGTGGTTCATGTTGTGTGAGCCAGGCAGAGACATGCCACATAACACATACCCAAAGCTGGAGGACATGGACCTCATCCAAGGAGCACCCTAGGCAGAAAAAGAATGGTGGGATTCGTTTGACTATGTGTAGGTATCCATGCCTGAGTTAGGTGCAAGTTAACAGAGAGAAAAGACATTTCTAAGGTGACATTCAGCTCCTCTTAAAATATGTGATTAAAGCATATCAGACGAGTACTATCATTGCTTGCAGCTCTGGACACTTTGGGGTACCATTTAAAGCAGGTTCTAAATGTTTAAAACATGCTTTAAATTCCTCATCAGTGTTGATGGGAAGTAGCTTCAGGTTGGGTACTCAAGGATGTGAAGAGCATCATGGGCTGGGCAGGTGGTATCTTCTCCAAATGGGACAGGCAGATCTGATCCCTCTGGTGCCCTGCCTTGGCTGCTGGGCTGTCCTGCCTGCACCATACTGCTATGTCTTACTGGCATTGAAGGGACTCGATCTTATATTTGGTCCCAGGTTTGACGTGGTTGCTCACCAGCCCTAGGGGAACCACATCAGGATCTAGCACTGAGCTCTCCATGTGCGCCCCTGCTGCGGTGTGGGACATACCCCAAACTTCTCCATTCTGCTGTGGTCTCGTTGCACTGGGAGATGGGTCTCAATGAAGAAAACACATTCATATTGGTCACTTTTCCAACAGCTATGAGTTTTATCAGAAGCAGGCAGAGTGGAAAAGGGTTAATAGTTTCTTTTCCTCTGTGATGTATTCCCACGCAAGCCAATGTCAGCCTACAGGCCTGACTAATCCCGAGTGTAGTTACTAATTGCTGTCTCCAAACAGTAGCTGGCAGCCATTTAATTTTCCCTTTCACTTGGTGTCATTAACAGCAGCGACATATGGCAGCTCCTCCGCCACAGCCAACCGGCTACAGGCGAAACCCATGGCTTGAGCTCTGCAAACACCAAAGTCCATGATTAACATCTCACTGCTGGCAGGAAGAACCATTTATAGATGTCAGCGTTTAATGCTTTAAAACTATCAGGTTTTCCTAAGCACAGCTGTGACTGCAATACGAAGGTGCACTTTTAAGAGCATGTTTAACTTACACCGGGCTCATGGAGAGGCACAATAAAGCTCAGGCAGTTCTGGAGATGGAGCTTGAAACAAATCTCACATGGCTGCAGCAGGAATTATTACTACTTGGCTTTCTTCCTTTTTTCCTTGTTCTTTCATACTTTGAAGTAGAAGAGCAAGGCAATTGTTTGTAACTCAGATTGTGTGGTTCTTCTGAATTACTTTTGTAGCCTCTCACTTGGATTAGGTCGAGATATTAGATGATATTAGGTCAAGATTTCTGATATATTCTCAGAGCTCCCAGAGACAATTACTGCTCTGTGTTTTTGCTAAATACAGAAATCCTTTAACTCTGATGCTGTATACATACTTATTACCTTTTTGTGTGTGTTAGTTACGTGATGCTTCCCAAACCTAGCACTGCTTTCCTCTCTCTCATTAGTACAAGTCTATCTAAGCTGATTAATTTTTAAAATAGTATATATATATATATATATATTCCTTGCTGTCCTCGTGCTAAGTAGGCACTGCAGAGTTTTTGCCATGCTGTCCTCAGGTAAGATCTGCAGGATTTAACATCACAGGCATTTTGGATCCTATTCAAATAGTGCAGCAACCGAAGTGACAGCACTGCTGTTAAAGCTCAAGAAATTTCTGGATCTTCTGTCATTTCGAAACACAAAATAAGAAAAAAAACCCCTCTGATCTTAGTGACTCTTCTTGCCGGGAAGACAGCAAGTTTCACAGAGGAGAGCAAATAATTTTTGACAGAATACTCACCACTGGAAATGAGTCTCCAGCCCTTAGTTGTAAATTGAGTTCTCCTCATTCTGAATTTTAAAATTAAATGATTGAGTGAAACAAAAGGGTAACAGAGCAGCTGATAAAAGCCCACTCTAGGACTTCCTTTCTTGACCCATCCCTCTATCATATGAGAAGTCTGACTCCTGCCGTTGCTATATTAGTGGCTCCGTTGCCTTTTTGAGCATCCCATGGAATCAGTAGTACACTGGGCAGCAGCTCTTCTGTTATAGAAAACAATTCAGCACGCAAACCTCCAGACTGCCTCCCAGCCTGAACTTGGATTCAAGGCCGACAACTGGAGCAAGCTGAGCACTTTTCTGGATGTTAACCTTGTACCTACTTTCCGGGTATGAAAGGCATGCTGAGTCCAAGCAACATCATTTTCTTCCCGTATATTTCCTGGTTGACTCCAGTGCTACATGCCTAGCAGTGCCTGCAGCTTTGTGCTTTGTTTCAGTAACTGCTGAAATGACTGCACTCAGACATTCCACTCTGGGATTTTGTCCCACAGGTACGGGGAGCAGTGAAGCCACGGGACCAAGTTTCTGATCTACCTGAACCTGGAGCAATGCAACACTCTCAAAACAGAAAGCGTCCTCGCAGTTTCTCTCCTGCTCCTCACTTCATCTGGGGGGGGGAAACATAATTTGTCATTTTGGCTAAGAGAGTACATGATGCTTTATTTGACATCCTGGTGAGGGATGGGGACCATCAGCCTAAGAAGCGATAACCTGTTTTCCTTCCTGCAGCCAGAGCTATAAGCAGAGCAAGGCAAGCTGAGAACAAGAGGAAATTTCAGACTCGTTGACGTTAGCAGAGCATCACTGAGCTCTCTCCAGACTGCCCTGGCAAGATCCTCAAATGACATAAAATGAGCTAACGATACCATTTTGGTGTCAGCACGGAGTCGTGGCGATGACACCAGGCAGGGACAGCAAGAGGGGTCACGCAGATCTGCTCCCAATCTCTTTACAAGAGATGAATAAAGGCTGAGTCAAACCTGCATCACAGTAAGCAGGACTTGCAGTGAAATTGCCAAAAAAGAAAAAAAGTCACTCAACAAATTAGAAGTACAGAAAAAGGCATTATGTATTGGAGTAAGAAAAGGTAGATCAATAGGGACAGGAACACAATGTGCTGGTGACGTGGAGTGTGCTGGGTTGTGCTGGGTTTTGCTGTTAGGTAAGAGGAGGCAGAAAGGAAGGGGCAGAAGGGAGCAAGAAAATGTGCAAGTGCAGCAGAGATACCAGCGAGGGTGAGGAGCATCTAAAGCACTAAAATATGTCATGGGGAATGAGTTGGGCATTTCTGGGGAAGGGGAGACAAAATCTGGCCTGAAATGCAACCAAAGAGAGAGAAGTCTGCATAATTGTGGGGGTGCATTTGGGTCAGGCTTGGGTTGGAAGGGACCTCAAAGATCATCCAGTTCCAACACCCTGCCCTGCGCAGGGTTGCCACCACTAGCTCAGGCTGCCCAGGGCCCCATCCAACCTGGGTGAGCTGCTTTTCTTCCATCCCACAGGGAAGGGTCACAGTCACCCTGTGGTGGGTAGGTGAGCGATCCACCATGGAGATCTGCCACGCACCCCACCTGAACATCCACCACGTGTCCCACCTGGTGGGATCCCAGCTTAGGGGAGAAAACAGGCAATGCTAACACAGAGGGGGCGAGGAGATGGGTGCCAGCTCTCACTTTGCATCCTGCAGCCAAGCACAAGGACAGGGAGCAGGGCAGGCAGGCGGGGGCTGCAGGCTGGCATCCCACACCAGGACCAGGGAATTTCAACCTCTGGAGATGGGGAAGGTGCAAGCAGGAGGTGCCCTGCGTTTCGGTCCAGGGCTGGCTGAGCCTCGGCAGCATGCGCCTGCGCTGCCTGCCCGCCTTCCTCCTCCTCCTCCTCCTCCTCCTTTTCCTCCCCGCCCCTCCTCCCGGCTGTGGCGGTGCCGGCTGCCGGCACGGGGCTGGCGGGGCCGTTGCGCTCCGTGCCAGCTCCGTGCGTTTCCCCGCTGGGTTATGCCCCGCTGCAGAAGCCGCAGCCGGGAGCGGGGCCGGTGAGCCCCGAGCGGCGGCTGCCGAGCGGGGAAAGGGGTGCGCGGCCGCTCCGCTGCGGGAGCGGAGGATGAAGCGGAGGATTTGGTGCCCGGGCACCGCCTGGGTGTGCTGCTGGCTGCTGGGCTGGCAGGCGGCCGCCCTCCAGCTGCCGCCCTGCGAAGAGGTGAGGTTTTTTTCCTCCTTGCTCTGGGGTTTTCTCTGTCGGTCGGGGTGAGATGCGGGAGGACACCGTGTATGTGTGCTTATGGGATGTGGCTGGGTACTGCCGCCCCACAGGGCTGCCCGTGGGGTCGGGCTTGAGGAGATGGGACCTCCCGTGGAGCTGCAGCTATAGCCATCGCGAAGTCTCTCCACCCAGAGGTCATCCCTGCGAGGGAACAGCAGAGAACCCAACCCAGCAGGGAGGTTTGGGTGGCCCTTGCTGCTTTCCTAAATACTGCGTTGGATCAGTGCAGACGAAGGGGAGATTAAAGCTGTCCAAACCCCCCTGTGTCAGCCTGGAGAGTCCATGCTTGTGAAAACAGGAGAGAAACTTTCTGCCTCTGTCCTGCTGTGACAACCCCAAAGAGAGCTGCAGGGCTGTGCAGGAGCTGGGCTGCTGCTGGGATGCCCAGCCCTGTGCTGGCTCCGGTGGCCTAGATGGAGGGGCCCAAGGCTGCCCCACTGCTGCAGGGTTTCCATCCTCATCCCTACGTGCAGGGAGATCCTCTTCAATACTTTTTGAGAGCAACTGGCTCTGTGTCTTCTAAATCCAGGTGCAGGGAGTGAGGAGGCTATGGGCCACCATCCCAAGCAGCGCTCAGTGGCTGGGAAGAAGGGAGCTGCCGGTAGGTTGGCAGCAGTCAGTCCCCTTCTCCTGCCTCTCTGAGGATGCTCACAGTGCCTACTGTGGTTGCACTGTTTAGCAGGAATTAGTTGTATATCCTCACACCAGGCTGCAGTGGGTGGCTCCAGGTCAGTCCCTGTGGGTCCCCATCTGCGCATGGGGCAGTCGTCTTATAGGTGCTTCTCAGCGGGAGGTGGAGAAGCCCCTGTGGTGAGACACGATCCCAGGAATATTCCCTCTGGCTACTGAATCTCTATTTTTTTCTCTCAGTGGGAGAATTTGCTATTAGTCCAGTGTGGGAAATCTTGCAGTAAGGAGGAGATGTGGGATAACCACATACTGGCTGTTTTGGGAATGCTTCTCCTAAGTGTTGATCATCCTGAAAAACTGGGGTTTATGGAGCCGTCTGCTTTGGATCACCCATCTCCTTTTTCAGCTGGTGAAGAGAAACAGGCCCTTTTAGGGCTGATCTCATCCCAGAATCTTTGCTTGAAAATTGGGTCTCTTCAGGTGGCTAAAGGTGATGGCTGAACCTCAGCAGAGGTACCAAAAGGGTACAGATAGAATTCTGAGCATCGCACCCTGGGCTTTAGGTGCCCACAGTCCCTGCTGGGCCCCTTCTCTGTGCCAGTTTGGGTCTGGACCTGAGTGCTTTTCCTTCGTTCCTTTACAGAATGACAGACAATGTTGTTTACTAAGTTTCACTTTGTGCTTTTTGAGACAGAGACATCCCTCACTCACGTGGTTAAGGAGCTGTGTGTTAACTTGTGCTGGTGTGTGTGTATGCACCATGCAATGCATTATCCTAGGGAATATAATTACAAACATGTCTGGATGGAGGAAAAAAGCCAAACACAAACAGCTTGTGAAGAGCCAGGGTAGCAGAGCAGCTTCTTTGCAAAAGGGAAGAACAAAGTTGGTAGCTCATCTGAAATACGGCTAATGCCCGGCTATTACGTGTTGGTCTCAAAACTTGATCGTTTGCAGTAATTCAGCCTGGCTGAGTGACCCTGTTGTGATCAACTCTGGTTTGAGCAGACTCGGGGCTCAAGTCTTGCAGTGAAGCACTGCCTGTTACAGGGTATTACAGTCCTTTGAATACTTGGTGCAGGTCTTACTGGTTTATACCCAAAAGGCTTGAGAAGCACATGGCTTAGTGCGCTGGCAGGTAGTTCTTTCTGAATCCATAGGGGATTTTGCCTTTAGCTGTGCTTTTTATTTTTTCCTTCTTTGACAGCTTGTTTTTCTGTCTCCTCACTGTTCTGAGGAATATGGGTATCTGCCAGTTTGTGGGATTTCTGCACTGGTACAGCATTTGGAGCAGTGGGATCTGGCTGTGCCTGAGGCTCCGCGGTGCTCTGATAGCACAGGCAGTAAAATAATAATGTATTGCAATGTCACTTTCTGGAAACCTTTTTGACGTTGGTTTCTTTCATCAGGGGTGGTAGTAGCTCAGCACACTGCATTTAGGAAGAGTATGTCTGTGCTACAGACCAAATGAGCAGCAGCTCAAATGAATTTTCCCGTGGGTGGCTTTCATGATGTGCACTGATGTAGCCATAGGCTTCTGGCATAACATTGTCCGATCCTGGCAGTGATGCCCATTTGTACCGTGAGATCTCTCAGAGCCCTGTGATATCAGCGGCAGCTCTGCAGATGAGTTAGGTGCATCTCTGGGAGATGGGCTTGAATGGTTGAACTACTTTTGGGGTGCAGGTGCTGGGGAGCCCACTGCTGTATCTTATGCTTCTGTCAAGTTGGTAACTTGAATTAGGATGAGAGTAACTGCTTGGTGATTTTTTCCCTGCATTTGCTAATGATGAATGGGATACTAATGCAAATGTTTCATGTGTTGCATAAATTCCGACTGTGAGTGGAGTTGATGACACCCATGCTTTTCACTGGCGTTAAGTACACATTCAGCTATCATGCTGAAAATGATGAGATATTCATGCCCATCTCCCTGCCACCCCAGGGTGCAGTTTTATTATGTCTTGTATTCCAGAGCTTGTTTGACGCTTCT
The DNA here is from genome assembly GCF_002078875.1 of Numida meleagris. NCBI lineage: Eukaryota > Metazoa > Chordata > Aves > Galliformes > Numididae > Numida > Numida meleagris. The sequence continues at coordinate 7,618,553 of NC_034409.1, forward strand.
TTTTGAACTTTCCAACTGAAGAGTCTTTTTTGGCTTCCCCTTAGAGATTCTTCCAAAAATGAACAGATTTTACTTTAAGGAAATTTTAGCAGATATTCTGCCTAAATAGAACTTTTCTTCATGTAATCGTTCTTTTCCTTCTGTTGTTTTTGCCTTTGCAGTAAAAAAAATCATTGAGTGACTCTTCTACTTTCCATTCAGTCAAACTGTTTGCAGAGAGATAAGAAGTATCAGAGCTGCTGACAAAAAATGTTTTCTTTCTTACATTCTTTTTGACTCTCAGTCACCGTGCAGGTTGAGAGCAAATATGTGTGTTTTAGGAATAACAGAATCATTAAGGTTGGAAAAGACCTCTAAGATCATCCAGTCCAACTGCCAACTCATCACCACCATGCCTGTTAACCATGTCCCACAATGCCCCATCTACACATTTCTTGAACACCTCCAGGGGAGGTGACTCCACCACCTCCCTGGGTAGGTGGCGCAATGAATTTTGATGCATGTAATAAATGTGATGCTGCTATATTGGATATTTTACCTGCTTACTGGAAAAGTAGCTAAATCAGATACAGAATTATAAAATAAGAAAGTGAATGGAAAGGGTGATGCTAAATTCCTTCTGTATGGGAAAGTATTTTTGTAGAGTCTGCTGGGATACTTCTGGAGAAGACAGAAGAGATAGAAATAATTTATTTGGACAGTGAAAAAATCTTTTATGAAATTACTTGCAAGATAAAGCCAAGGAAATCTTGAGGAGAGATGTGAAGCATGAACTTGAAACTGGGTCAAGTGCATTATTTCAACTAAGTTGAAATAATATACATTTTCGTGATGAGAAAATGTTAAAAAATGTGGTGTGCCTAAGCTAAGTATGAAGTATTTTAGGAATATTAGTATCTTAAATCAATATAATAGGTAGTAAGATAAGCAGTTTGAAGGGAAGTGAAATTCTGTCCTTCTATATTAAGGATGGAGAGGAGATGTGTGTCAGTCTTGGAAGGATGTTATGTAACAGAACCAGATAAAATCAGCATACCTGTCACCAAAGATAGGCTGGCAGGAATAACAGGAACATCTGCCGGAAGGAATCTGAGTATCTTGTATACTCCTATTGTAAGTGAACTATGCCTGCTTGGAGAAAGATTTGGGGTCACTGTGGGGGGCCTGTAGGGACAGCATCCAATGTGTCATGGTGAAATAAGTAGAGTGGGTGATTTTAAAAAAAGGAAAAAAAGAAAAAAATATTAAATGTGTCAGAGTGTTCTTGTACCTTATCATTAATACTCAGGAACTGTATAACTGGTTAATAAATATACAGCGATCACAAAAGAGGGTAAGGCTGTTGAGGTAAGAAAGGCATAACATGAGGGAGGAAGAGAAAGAACATTTGTTAATAGAAGGGGCAGAGAAAGTTAATGAGATGTGAGTCTGTAGGATAAGGTAGAAATAAAAAGGCTTTCTGTGCACTTGAAAGGTTAAATGTTATTACTGTTAAAAAGGTATGTTTTTATTTTCATTTAGCTTTAAACTTGTGGAACTTGGTCTCTGGGACTTAGTCTCTGGGTTTAAAATCTCAGAAGGGATTATCTTGTTGCTAAATGTTTAGGAAGGAATTCTTCTGAGTAGGTTCTGTTGCTGTCCCTTCTTGGTATCCTTTTCCCTTTCCCTGAAGCATCTCCGCTGGCTATTTTGGCAGCAAAACAGCAGCTTTACCAGCTGCTGGGATGATCAGGTGTTGTATTCCCTCATTTCTAAGCACCCTAAAGGATCTTAGACCCTTAATTTATGAGTAATTCATATTCAGCAGAAGAAACTGTGGGAAGATTCCTAGACAGATCTTGTTATTTTTATCACTTCTTGCTGCAGAGACTTCTTTCTCTGAGGTGAAATGAGAAATGGACAGCTTCCATTTGCCACCATGATGGAGGGTCATAAAGATGAGGAAAGAAGAGTAATAACCATGCTATAAAACTGCTGACAACAAAGTTGATGGAGTGGAAACAGATGCATGAAAGGTGAGAAGACAGATACCAAGGCATAGGTACTGCAGCAGAAAACATCACCATTTAGGACGTAGGCAGACCAAAGCAGGGGGAAGCATGGGAAAAACCAGTGCAGTGCTGGGATTTGGAACCCAAAAGGAGGATGAATAGTAGTTCGAAAAATGGAAATGGAGTCATGGTCTTAGTGACTCAAGAATAAGAAAATTAGATGCAGTAGAAGGTGCAACAACAGACTGTAAACTCAAAAGACGAGCAGACATTAAACCAAGAGAAGATTACACTTCTACCATCAAACACTACTTGATCATTCAGAATGAGTATTTATTGTCTGTGAAGAACGCTGAGATTTTTCTTTCTTTCTTTTTCTTCCCTTTGTTCCTCCAAGCTTTTGTACATTTAGAGAGGGCGAGTAAGGACATGAGCTCTGCTAGTATTCACGCACAGCGCTGGTCAGGGGAGTTGTGTTGGGAATCCCGGGTGCTGGGCCGAGTGCATGCAGAGATGTGGGCTGTGTTTTCCACTGGGCATCAGCTGGGAAAGCTTTGGCAGAACCGTGTACTGATTTGTGCTGGCTGAGGACTCGGATCAGAAATCCTGGACTGGATCAAAGGAAAACCCTTGTCTCCAATCTGACCCCTGAGCCACTGACAGGGGTATTGTGTGCAGTTTTGGACATCACAATATCAAAAGGGCATATTTGAGAGTGTTCAAAGGAGGGCTATGATGATGGGGAAGGGTTTAGAGAGCAAGGTGTGTAAGGAGCAGCTGAGGGCCCTGGGTTTGCTCAGCCCAGAGCAGAGCAGGCTGAGGGAAGGCCTCATGGCGGCCCACAGCTCCTCACAGGGAGCGGAGGGGCAGCGCTGAGCTCTGCTCTCTGTGACAGCGACAGGGCCCAAGGGAACGGCATGGAGCTGTTTCAGAGGAGGGGCAGGGAGTGCTAGGGAAAGGGTCTGCACCAGAGGGTGGGCGTGGCACCGAGCTGCCTGAGTTCAAGGAGTGTTTGGGCCACGCTCTCAGATGAAATGCTACAAATATCCATGAGTTTCTATTGACGCTTGCTGAAGAAAGCAGTAATAACAGATTAAGAAGTAGGTAAATAATGAAGTAGAGGATAGATAAAAATAAAGGCAGCCTTGAGCCCTTCATTCTTGAGACAGGAAAGGAACAGTGTTTTGAGGAGCATCAGGGAACAGGTCCCACATGTCTCCCTGTTGTGTTCAAGGTCTTTCCATGGGCAGCTATTGTGAAGGTGCTGTGCTGATATCCAAAAATGGTTGTGTCTTTCCTGACTCTTCATCTAGAAAGGAGCGTCCCTCATACTCCCTGCTGGTAATATTTCAGCTATTTCCCTTGACCTGAAAATCTGTTCAGGTTTTGGATGCTGGCAACAAAAACTTTTGGTTTTCAGTCTTTTGAAATTGAATTTGTGTCCGCATGAAGAAGAGAAATGGTTGAAAACCTTTTCTTTACAACCTTTTTACATTACAAATCATCAACCAAATCTAATAATGACCTTGTTTCAGAAGCTTTGTGATGCTCAGTTTTACAAATCGCACCAGACAGTAGTCTCTGTATACTTGGGAAAAGGGTTCAGAATATTTTAAGATGATTGAAGATGACGTGTGAAACTCCCTTGTGTTGATGCTGGAGATCCCATCACTGAATCAGAGGAAATGCTGATAATGCTGATTCAGGGGAATCTGAAACTGCCAAAAAAAAAAAAAAAAAAAAAGAGCAGTGTAAATCACAGAGATGACTCAGTGTTTAGTGTCCAGTGGGCCAGAAGTAGAGTATTTTGGACCCACCAGGAATGAGGTTGGCTCCTCTAGTTTTAGTTGTGGAATATAAAATTGTGGTCAGATAGATTTAGTGTGGATTCACTCTGAGCTAAAGGCAAAGAGACTATTTTCTGGTGAAAGAAGGAAAAGAAAATGAGATATTTGTCTGCTAAAGGTGTGAAAGAACTGGGTTGTTGACTTCCACTGTGGAGCTATGTGCTCTGCATTTAGAGATGCAGGTGCTTCTCTGCAAGGAAAGGGGTGTTGGCTATAAGGCATGCTTTCATTTAAAAATAAAATCATTTCAGATGTTCATAGACTCATAGAATGGCTTGGGTTGGAAGGGACCCCAAAGATCATCAAGTTCCAACCCCCCTGCCACAGGCAGGGCCACCAACCTCCTCATCTGGTACTAGACCAGTTTGCCCGGGGCTCCATCCAACCTGGTCTTGAACACCTCCAGGGATGGGGCATCCACAGCCTCTCTGGGCAGCCTGTTCCAGCACCTCACTACTTTCTCTGTGAAGAACTTCCCCCTGACGTCTAATCTAAACCTTTCCTCCTCGAGCTTAAACCATTCCACCTTGTCCTGTCACTATCTACCTTTGTAAAAAGTTGATTCCCCTCCTGTTTATAATCCCCTTTTAAATGTTGAGCTGTTCCCGACTAGATTTTTTTGACAGAATGTTTTCACTGTTACAAAGAGGAGGCAAATCACTCATCCTATTTGGTATAGTATTTACCTTTCTTATCTGTTTGTGTTTATTGTCAAGAAATACATCATATTACAGAAATGGTTTATGGTGATATTTGAAGACTTTTGGAAGGTACCTACAAAATAAAAGATAAGAACTTTAATATTTGGTGGTGAAAATACTGGGAAGCTCAGCTTTTGTTTGTTTAGATTATATTCCACTTTAGAGGTGCAAATATTTTCCAGGGATATCTACAGGAAAGTGTCTCAGAGTGTCTGGAACTGGATGAACGTGAGGTATTGGAGCAGGCTTCCTGGGGAGGTGGAGAAGTCATGTCCCTGGAGTTGTTCAAGAAAAGGATAAACGTGACACTGAGGGTTGTGGTTAGTGGGCATGGTAGGGATGGGTTGATGGTTGGACTAGATGACCTTAGAAGTCTTTTCCAACCTTAATAATCCTATGGTTCTATGAAAGCTTAGAGATACTTTTGTTATAGCAAATAAGGTTGGGAAACTAAACTACTGGATAACCAAGCTCAAGCAAGAACCATCAGGGAGTGCAAAACCTGTACCTACCGTTAATATAACTGGTGCTGGCTTGATAATGTATAATACGCATTTAACAGTAGAGAAATCAGTACATACAGTGAGTATACACTCCTGGAAAATGAAAATGCACAGAAGTGATGAATCCCAGCAGCAAACTCAAGGGCAGAAGTTATTTAGACCTCAGCTGTTGACTCTTAAAGTGTTAAATTCTTGCAGTGTTTCTTGCAGCATGTGACATCCTTCTGGTTTTGTTCTTGCTCTCTGAAGTTTCTCAAAGGAAGATCTTCGTATAGGCTGCTTGAGTTTGAAAAACATGCAAGGATAGCACTGTGTCTTTTGAGAGATGTATATTGGAAAAGGATGCCTTCTGTTTTTTTCCCAGGCTTTTATATCCGTGGCTCCCTCCTGCTGGCAGGTCAGCATGGCTGATCAAATGCTGCTTGTTTCTGGTTTGCTCCTTTTTATCCCCGGCACTGTGGTTCCTTAAAGCAAATGAAGAAGAAGAAAGATTTCCCAAGACAATTCTTTTCTTCTCTCTTTTGTTTGGTCTTATTTCATTCCATTAAAAAAAAATAATAATCAGACATTTCTTGGAAAAAAGCAGGGACCCTAATTAGACTCCTTTATAGCAGGATTTATACTTGCATCTCAGGGATGCTGGGGGGAGGCTGCTCAGTAGAACTGGAGTGGAAAAATGATTCAGCTCTTAACACTGCACCTTTTCTGGCAAGCATCCACCCTGCAGGCCCGCAGATGAGCAACTCGTCTTGCCTTGTGACTAATGTGAAGTGTCCTGATTAATAAAGTAATGGCTCTCTTCCCTAGAGCTGCTCAAATAACCTCTGAATCCAGGTCAGTTCTCTCGTCTTCCCCAAGACCAGACAGGGTGACTGTTGATTGTTGCTGTTTTTTTGATGCTGAACATAGGATTCACCAGGACTCTGAATTCTCACTCTCTCTCTCTCTCTCTCTCTTTTTTTTTTTTTTCTGGCTAGAAACCCAATGAGCATTGTTAACCCCTGCACTATAAGAGGCAGGGGATCCAGAGGCATTGTTCAGTCCTGCACCAAAGCAACGTGTTGTGTTAGTGTTGAGAGATCCTTATTGGGATGCACAGACCAGTCATCACAAATAGTTCACCCTGCCCTCTTACTGAAATAGCTTAATAAATGGTCAGATTTCCACCTGCTTTACCTAAGAGGAGCTGTAATGTGAAAAAGAATAGATTTCCTCATCTTTTTGTTTTGCGGTATTTTTAACTGTGCTTGATTCCAACCCTGTGTAAATGCTTTCTGGCTTCTCATTTTTAGCTCCAGCTTTTAAATTAAAAAAAAAAACCAACACGCTGTTTTGCAGCATTGTCTATTGTGATACTGACCTGCTAATCTCTGGAACTGCTTTACTAAATGAGGGAAAAGATTTCTACAAAGCCTTATCATGTGCTTGTGCAAGAATCATAGCTTTCATTGAGAGAAAGAAGGAAAAAAAAAATAAGTCTGCTCCTCAGGATTGCAGAGAGGTTGGAAAATGTGAATAGTTAAATGAACTGGAGCTAAGTTACATGGTGTTTTAAAGATACTGTGGTACTTTAAGTTGCTTGGATTTTATGGGGATGGAGGCAATGATGCTTGACTCAAGGTTTTTGAAGGCTTTGTGTGGCTTCTAATGAAAGCATGATTTTTGTTAACGAACTTTGCCATTACTCACCTTAAGTATTTACAGTGCAAAGTCTGTTGGAGACCCAATGGCACCTCATTAGGAGCCACATATACTGGGAGTAAATTATTTAGACAATATCCTGCTTTCTTAGGCAGCCTCTATCCTGCTAAATACTGTAGGCCTTGTTTGGTTAGCATGTTATCTAGCTTGGTTTTGGTCCACGGAAGCCAGTGCAGTGGCTGAACTGCATTGTGTCCAAATCCCTTCCACACATCTCCTCCGTTTTTAGCCCCGGACCTGCCACATGTCCACCGAGTATCATGTCACAGCATTGTTATCCCACTGGGCTGCAATGTGGCTCTGCTGTTATTTCAAGCACTTGTAGTAGAGAGAGTTACATCTTCAGACCACTGTTGACCCAGGGCCAAATGTTTGTGTATGTGATATTTCAGACAGTAGAGATGACTGGAGGCAATTTTGTCATGGGATGACTGCAACTGAGTACAATTACTTGAGTACCTACCACATTAGAAGGGCATGTAGCGCCTTCATAGTTCTTGAGGACAGCAGAAAATCAGTGTGAACAGAAAACTTGCTCTGGTGATCCATGCATGGTCCAAGCATGAGATCCTGATGTCGTAAATGTAGCTGAGCACTGAGCAGATCCAGCATCTTTTACCATGAACAGGACATATCTGTTTTAACTGTAGAAGTTAGGTATCTAGCCTGACCTAAATGTCTAATTGTCAAAAGAGACAATTGCCCTTCAAGGCTGTTTTTTTTTTTCCCCATCCTGAAAGGCTGGTGTGATTCTGCTGCTGAATGCACCCGTATTTTTATATTGACTACACAGGGACTCTGGCTAACATCAAGCAGGCACCCAATTTTTACTTAAGTAAAAAAAAAATAATCTGGTCCCATCACTACAATTAATCTCTGCTGTACCAGAATTACAGTAGTTATTTAATAAGAACCAATGTTGCTTACAAGCTGCAGGGACGGGGCACGTTTTGATAAGGGTAGGACATCACAGTAATGGAGCTAGGTCTCCACAATGGGCTAATTGCACTGGAGAAGGGACCTAAATTTTTGCCTGAGAACTGTTGAATTGAGATGGGAATGCAGCAGGAGTGAAGCCTTGGCCCTTAGTTCTGGGGAGCTGTTTGTGACCAAAGAGTTTTATTCTTCTGTGTTACAGGAGTTTCCTCCCAGTGATAACAATCACACAGCAGTGCCCCTATCCAGGGAATAATTAATACCAAGCTCTAGCCAATATAAATTTTTGTTTATGACATATACAGGACTAAAACTGTAAGCTGACATGTAAAGATCAGATTGTGATTTCTGGGGTTTATTTTCCCAGTGTGAAAAGGCAGGTGTTGAATTTATGGTTGCTTACAGAGTGCATAATTACAGGCTGACTGCATTACCTGGGCAGGAACACCAGCTATGAATGCATTTCTTAATGTTGTAGACTGGATCGTATCTTGTAGGTACAACTGATAACAAGGAATAGCTTGGGAACCGTGCTTGAGCAGAGCTCTAATCTCTTCCTTGTCCTGCCTTTCTTCTGAGTCACTGCTGATTGATTTAACTGATCCTGCTGCCACGATAACGTGGCTCTGCCCCTTGTAAAGGATTTAATTGTGCTGCGGCCTGAGTTGGGCCTACTGCCTTCACCTTCACCTCACACCTCCAGCCCAGTGTGATCCTGTGTGAGGGGGAAGCGTGGAGCCCCTGGCATTGTCTGGGTGCTGGAAGTGTTGCTGAATTTCTGTTTAGAGCTGCCCTACCCTTATGAGTAAATCTGTACTTAGAAGAAGTACGCAGCGAGCAGGGCTTGGCTGGGCCCTACTGAATGTTGTTTTGACTAGGGTTAAACAGTGTGGATGTACGGGGGAGGCTAGGAGCTGAACGGAACCTATCACCGAGTTAAACCTGAGTTGCTTTTTCTCCATTGGTGGCTTAATTCAGGCTGCCTTAGTCTGCTAACTTGTCATTGGTTTTATTTATTAGTTATTCTTGAAGTGAGAATGGACTCTGTGGGCTTGGAGGCAACCCAAGATGGAGATGTTAGATTAGGTTTCCATGTAAAAGTATATGGCTATGTGTTTTCCTTATCAGTCTGTGATTGGAAATCTTGCTTTTTGCACTGAAGGGGGTAATTTCAGTCAAGTAATGCAGTAGAGCACTGCAAAGGGCATGGTCCTGTCCTGAGGCAAGGAGTTGCAAGTCAGGCAGAAGTTTCAGGTAACAAGCAATAGGACAAGAGGTAATGGCTTTAAGTTGCACCAGTGGAGGTTTAGGTTGGATGTTAGGAAAACTGCCTTCTCAGAAAGGGTAGTTAGGCATTGGCACAGGCTGCCCAGGGAGGTGGTGGAATTGCTGTCCCTGGAGGTGTTTGAGAAAAGTGTAGATGTGGCACTGAGGGACATGGTTAGTGGGCATGGTGGGGATGGGTGGATGGTTGGACTAGATGATCTTCATGGTCTGTCCAGCCTCCTAGTGATTGATGCTACAGGTCCCATAGGGCTCTTTTTTTAAAATTATTATTTTTTAGGAGAGGACAAAACAGGAATATTCATTAAAACATTCAGTATTTGCAAAGTTCAGTATTGATGAAGACTCAGCTAGAAGATATCTTATTTGCTGTGAATTGCTTTTCTTGTTTCTTTTTTATGTTCCTGTTTGAAAATATGCAATCATTTGCTCAGTAAACAAACAAAATACCATGTGATACAGAGAGCAAACTGTGGAAGAGAATGGGTTTTGGTTTGCATTCCCTCCCACCTTCCCAGAAGACTCCTGAGTGAAACTCATATTTGTAATAAGCAGAATCTGCTCATGGTCTTCATATAAGTAAATGCAGCTTTGGCAGTAAAAGTCAATAAAAAAAATTCTGTATTTACTTCTCCCCAAGGTTTAGTTAGGCTCTACAAAAGAAGACCACGTTTTCCCTCTTTGTCATCATCCTTAGCTGGCAATGTTATATATACATGTAACAATTAAAAGTCCTGGTTAGAAAAAGGTTTTCTGTTAATGCAACTACTTTGCTTAAAATTCTGTTTTAAGGCAATATGCAAGTTCATATTCTAGTGCAAATCATTTGTGTTGACACAGAAATGACTAATTCCTGTGGCTCTTATCCCTCTTCTTTTGGGACTGTATGTGCTGAGTGGAGAGCCCTTGTAATGGGCTGATACTAGGACAATTCCATCCATGCTGAAGGTTCATTTCAGTGTGTCTCTCCCTGTACCTAAAACTTAACCTCTGAGGGAGCTGGAGTCTGAAAGAGGGATACAGAAAGCACAGTTGTGAGCCAGACCTATCCTTCCCCATGGCATGAGTGAGGAACACACCAAAAGTACACAAAACTGTGTAAATAGGGACAAGGAAATGAGGGCCATAACCTGCTCCTGCTCTGCCTGAGTGAGCTGGCTGATGTTTTTCCATATAGTGACATTTCTCAAAGGAGAAAAGGAAATGTGAAGTGAATGCATTTGTAGGAAATTGTAGAGGAGGTGATGGGGCATAAAAATGAGACAAGATCAGATGAGGGAGCATCACCCAGACTTCCCTCTGATAATGGTGTTGTTCTTTTTCTAGTATTTTCCTACTATCTAGTGCCCTATGAAAAATCTACACATCTAAGCAACAGCAGAAGGGCAGAAGCTGAAGTTCTGCAGAATGTTCTTGCATCTAATTTTAAGTACATGAGTAATTCCACCAAAGTTTGAGAAATGGTGTCTTATTTAAAATGAAGTTTCTGATTAAATTCTGCTGCATTAATGTCAGGGAATTCAGCAAATTTCAGAGTCAGTACTCTAATAGTATATCTCAATTATGTCAAATTTAAACCTTTTGCTTCTAGTGCAGTTAGGACGTTAGGTGTAGTGTTGGAAAAATGCATTTACTGATGTTTAAAAATATTTACATTTTAAGTTTGATGGTAGTTTAATGCTGCCTCACATAGATTTTCACAAAAATACTACTTTTGTGCTGTATTCATTCAGTGGACATTTTCAGACTAACTGACGATGCCTTTTTATAAGTTTTTTAAAACTTAATTTGTGTAGCAGCTTGGGCAGGATGCTGTGCTGCTGTGGGACTGTGTTGCTGGAGAGGAAATGCAATGAAATGGGATCCACTGATTCCTCAGATGATGAAATCTGGCCATAGTTCTGGTCCCCACTGGATTAGAGTGGACGACTTGTAAAATTGGATTACTGCTCCGCATGAACCTGCCGTAGGTTCTGCCAGGATGAGACGGGCAGTTTGGCATTAGTTTGGAACTCAGTGAAGATTTATTTTCCCCATGTGTGCAGTAACTGCAGAAGTTAAACTTGGTTCAGAGCCATGGCTCAGTGGTGTAGTGACCAGAAGGAAGGAGATGCACAGGCTATATAATGTACTTGCACATGCCCCAAACCACTTATGTTGCCCTAAATATTTCACTTAGATTGGAGGAGCCTTGTAGATAAATATGCTGTAATATTTACTGTTTGCTCCATCTGTCTTACTTTTCTCATGTGCACAGAGATATTTTTTCCTACTGAAATTATCAGCTCAGCTCTTCATTTGAGGTAATAATTTACCCTACTTGGCTGTTTCATATCCAATTTATTTCTAGTTCGTTAACTCTGCACCCTTTCAGGACCACACATGGTAAAGATTTTGCCGTGTCCTTTATATTGAGAAGATCAAAACTGGGCCCAATATTATCATTTTACCTCACATCTGATAAAGAAAGGATGTGAGAAGACACGACGAGATGTGTTCACTTGGCTGGTGCTTGCAGAACTGTTGTCATTTGGCACAACACAAGGAAATCTTGTAGATATGTTGAATGGAGAGAGACCCTTCTCAGAATGCCTAATGCTGGGAGCCAAAATTTGCTCAGTTCTCTTGAAGTGGTTGACACATCTGGTTTGTGTGTCAGGTCTTCAGTCTCCAGCTGGCCTTCATTCCTTCACGAACTAAAGCTCATCAAGTTTCCCTGTGATTTTAAGACATTTGTTGTGATACTGCAGGTACCTTAGCTAATGGCCTCCTTGGGTTTTCTCGTGGGCTGTTAAATAGTTGCAACCTGTACTCTTTATATGCAAATTGCCTTTTGAATAAGCAACAGTCAGCAACATGTATACATACTTAAAAAAAAATAAAAAAATAGGAGCTTTTCATTTACAAGTCTTAAGCCTTGAATAGCTGAGTATAAAACATCAAGGTTGGAAAGGAGGAGGAATGAATAAAATCCAGCATATTAAAAGTTATAATTAGAACTGTGATCAACTTTGTTATTGTCAGGCCTTCTCAGCTGCAGTAATTCCATAGCTCTGTATGAAAAACCTAGCCATATTTGCAGAGAAACACAGATCTTGCTCTTGGAGAATGCTTTGCTTTGTTATGCTGTGCCAGCATGTGGATTTCAGTATGCTGCACTCAGATTGTGTAGGTGGCTTTATCTAGTATCCATATGCACGCTATGTTTGCATAAGACATACCATATAGGTGATGTTTGTGTTTAATAGGCACGAAAATGTATTTTCCTGAAAACAAAAGCTGTTTTTTTTGTGTGGAAGTCGCCTCGTGTCAGTAGATCTCTGCTGGTGTGTGTGGAAGGTGCTCAGTACAGAGTGGCTGATGGGCAGCTGGAGACTGATTGTCCTGGTGACACCACAGCACATGGGCAGTCTCTGAGCTAACCAAAGCCTTCTTTGCTATCAGAGAAAGTGTGTTGTCAGATGGGTGAGGTGCCTTCAGAAGACAGCACAGACATCAACTGCAGCTATTGGCTAAAGTGGGATTTGGGAACTCCGTGCAAATGTGGCACATGGAGTTGATATGTCATAATTCCTTCTGCAGGGCTGGCTGTTGGCTTTGTGCTGTGATTGTTCAGTAGCAATGTTTGAACAGCGAAACATGAGAATTTTGTCAGTTTTCTTCTTTTTTTTTTTTTTTTTTGAACCTAGAAATTTATGGGAGTGGGTGAATGATAATTCTTTCTTTCAAAGTAGTAGGAATTTTTGGTTGGCTTCAATATTGCAAGCCTAAGCCATGAGATTCTATTTTAACAAGGAATTTAAGGGATTGGTCTTTTTGCCTTGAGGCTTAGGTGTGCCAGGTACCACTGTGACCTTGTTTTTCACCACAGACTTGCACGTGCAGTCGCCTGAAAATGTCTTGGCGCAAACAAGAGCAAGTGAAAAAGTGTGCTTTTTGAAATATTTTTATTAAACATTGGAATAGGGCTTTCTGCTTTGTAAAAGAGAAGAAAACAAGAATATACACTGTCACTGTAAAGGCTGGTTTGGAAACAGTGGGTTCTTGTAACTCTTTCAAGGGCTGATTCTCTGCGTGGAAGCAAAGTGATATGAGTCTGTGGGGTCAATATTTATAAATACTTGCAACATTTGTAAAATAGTGTGAAATAACCACAGATTTGCTAAGAGTGAAATGGTCACTGAAGCAGTTCAACTATTTAGAAAGACGTGTGTGTTTATTGAACTTAAAATAATACTACATTTGCATTAAAACGCTTGTAGTGAGACTCTCTTAAAACAAAAACTCTTCATGGATAACCCTTAAATTGTAAAATTTTCAGCAAATAGTGCTGAACAGTTGTTATGTATTGATTGGTAAATAAAGCCATTCTTTTACAAACTGTGTACTGGCTGCAAATGTAAGAGAAAAATTACAGCAACTCATAGGAAGCTGTCAACGGTTTACAGGCGTTAGGCCCGATTCCGTGACAAAGGGGACGGGGGACCCAAGGACCCACGTCCCGGGAAAAGGGGAAAGGGGAAAAGGGTAGGGAGATGGCCCTGAGAGCAAAGAACAGCGGCAACAATCTGAGGAGAAACAAACTAATTTACTAAATAAGATATCGGAATGCAAAACAACACGCTATAATACAATATAATTACAATTTAAGCTGATAAATCCAATACAGAGAGAGAGAATGTCCCAAAATCAAGGTAGGCCTTACTCTACTACCGACGATAAGACGGCCGGAGAGCGAGGTGCTGCCAAGACGAGAGACGGCGGAAAAAGGGACGAGGTCTCGTGATCTGCAAGTTTTTATACTGCGAGCTTTTATCTTTTCCCTCCGGCTGGAAAATGGTAACAAAGGAGCAAAGTACCGTGAGGACTGTAGTAGTCCTTCTCTTCTGAGAACTAGGTACATCCACTACATGATGTTATGATGTGGAATACCAATAACCGAAAATCATAAAACCATGACAGAAGCTCATTACAGTTAATGGAAAAACACTCACTTTACAGAACTGGATCAAACCTAACCAAATATTATTACTGGATGACAAAGACTGAATGACTCAATAACATAAGGACAATGAAGATTTGTAAACATTCTTTACCACTATGTGGTTTTTAGAAGATTTAAGAGTTCACTGAAAAAAATATGATTTCCTAATCATCCTTGTCTTAAATCTTTTTGAGTAACAGTAGAGATTTACTGGTAAATTTGTTAGGTTTTGAGACTGAAGAGGAGGGAAAAAGCCACAACCAAATCCTGAATTTCTGGGATCATTGGAAATGCCCTCCTGATTGCCAGGAGAGCTTGATATTCTCCACCTTCCTTTTGCCATTGGTCTTGATTTTAAATTGTAATTTCCGTATTAGACCTTTACATCTCTGGTACAGGCAGTGTAGGAAACTTGGGTTTCATAAGAGGAAAGCTAAAGCAGTGGGCACATGCTGGTGCAGAGCCATCTAAGGAAGAAACACCAAGGAAATCTTGAGTCTTCCTTCTGAGCTGTGGGGCCCAACTGAATGGACAGGCACAGTTCTTCTGAAGGCTGATCCCAGCCATTGAACATGAATGTAACATCGTGTTCACATCTGCCCACCTCTGGGCTCTGTTTTAACTTGCTAGTGATTACTGTTAAGTGTTATACAGAGTGATTGTTTAGGACAGTCTTGTGTTTCATTATCTGTTCTGCAGCCTCACGTCCCTCTTGTCAGAAGGGAACACATTGGGAGTGGGATGATAAAGGGGATCACCAGGATTTTTGCTTTGGTTGGTGCTCCAGCCTGTGTAAGAGATGCTGAAGACCTCCATAAGAATAAAAACTGGACAACTGAGATGAACCCACAGTATTAAGAAGTTATTAGGATGTGAAATAAACTTTCAAAGTAGGGTTTGAAAGAGTTGACCATTTCCATTTATTCAAAATGAAATGGTTAGGTTTTCTGCTAAAGAAAACGCCAATCTGAATTAACACATGAAGACAGCACTTGCCTTTTATTTTATTTATTTTGTAGAATCTGAGATGATGGGCTTCTTTCTGTGTGTAAAATGGAGGGGGATTTGCCTATTTGAGCTGTGTCTTGGAGGTGCATGAAGTGTGAGAAGGACTTGGAACAGGGAAGTCATTTTCACTGAGGTTAGTTTTCAAGAGGGAAGATTCTGAACTCTCATTTGGGCACTTTTAATATTTGTAGAGCCTTATTGGGATGAAAGGCTGTGTTACAGTTTGTAGAGACAGAAGAGGACATACTGCTGCCCTGTACTAAGCCAGTGCACTGCTGACAAGTCTACTACAAGAGAAGTCTGACTTAATGCATTCAGTGCCTTTTTACAAAGGATAAAATGTTTTAAAGGGCTTTGTGGGAGAGCTGTGACAAAATGATTGTGCCAGTTTCCTTGTGCTAAAGACAATGCTCATGTTAAAGTAGCTGACTCCCTCCAAAGCAGTTGTTACTGAAGGCCAGAAATTGTAAAATCTGGCCTCACAATCAAATCCAGTATGCTGTTTAGGCTGCAAAACCTTTTGATAAAGGTCATCTGGATCAGGATGAGCAAGACCCTGAGTGGCTTAAGCATTATAGCTGGATGAGAGTGTATCAGAAATACATGGGGTTAGTGCTGGGAATCCTGAAAGGTGAATCGATACATCTCAGGTTGTCAAAGGTTAGTGAAATACTACAAGTAGATCAGGGACTGGGGAGAACAATAATTAAGTGTATGGCAAAGCCCTGATAGTGAGAACTGGCTACGTCAAGGCTTGGCTGGGTCGGGAGCTATAAGGAAGTGAGGGAAGAGATGGGCACTGGAGCCCACTGCAGCATTTGAACTGTTCCCTCATCCCAGAAACTGACTGGCTGGCTTTCGGATGGGCTGCTTCTCCCCCTTCACAAATAGCATACATTTATTTTGTAAACTAAATTTTATATATGTAATTTTAATTAAATTATGTAAATAAGGTGTTATTCCATGCTCATAACGTTTCTTTGTATTAATCCAATGAATGCTGTTGTGTTTCAAGGACTAGTTACTTTAGGAAGGACTGTGAAAAGCTTGGGGCTTGCAGCTGTACTGGCTGGGAAGGGCATCTCCTCCTTGCTCCCAGCCCTGCTCATTGATGAGCTCAAAGACATGAGGGCTGTGTTGGCTAACCATCAGTGATGCAGGAATGAGACTAGCTGGTTGTGCTGCAGATGGAAGAAGGAGTAGAAAGGAGTGAGCTGGGGAGTTTAGAAGGGATGGAATTTTTGAGCCATGGAGAATCAGTTTTGTCCCACGTAGTGACGGAGCTGACCAAAACTTGGGGGCAAAACTAGCGTTCCCCGAGTCTTGCAGCTAAAGGGAGAGATGACAGCTTTGAACCTTACAGCTCCTCATTAAAGGATTAATTAGGTAGGCTTTTAAAGAAATGCTGACAGTCTTCAGGTTCTTCATTTCAAGTTATTATGACCTCATGGTTTGATCTCCAGTATTTCACCTCTAAAATGAGGCATTGTTTTCCCACATTTGGGCAGTTTCAGTGTCAAAGTTGTAATTTTCCTTTGCTGTTATGATCTGATATTATTTCTTCCTCTAATCCTAAAAAAAAAAGGGGAAAACTCACATTTTCAGTAAAGTTTCTTAGTCTCCTATGCAAGGCCGTGCAGTATTTGCCTTGTTTTCCCAGAGTAGCCGAGGGAGTTAGCAACAGATGAAGTCTGGTCCTCACTTGTTACTGGAAAAGCATCCATAGTAATAAAAATGACAGGGGAAATTGCTGATTCTTTGTTGTTATTTTTCCTTTAGGATTAAGCAATGTGTTACTGAAACTGGAGACTTAATGCTGGCTTGCTCTCTCTGCATTATTGGATATTGCCTTTTCAATCAATCTCTAGGTCTTTGAGATAGGACAGTGCATAGGTGTTCCCTTCCCCCATGCACGCTGCTCAAGGAGGAGGGAAAGGACTTGCACAAAGTCTGGTATTAATCCCAGCCCTGTCTGAGTAAGTTAAGTAGGAGCCAGAATTGCTGATAGTAGTGTTGGAATCCAGAATCCTAACAAGAATGAACATTCAGATAAGAAGTGCTTTGGATATTTAGATGAATCCACAGTGAAGTTTTAATTATGCCCTTTTGTGAATTTAGCAAATGCTAATTTGCTGCTTTAACAACCTTCCAATCATTAAGGCTACATGAAATGATGTTAAATAACATTGCTTTGTGTTAGCAGTTTATCTCTAACATTTCTTTGGAGCAAGGCTGCTCTGCATTAATTTTCCATAAGAGGTATATTGTTTCATTTTCTCCTTTAATATAACGCCTGTTGATGCCAGTGGGTCAGTGCTCGCCTGTGGGAGCTGGCTCCAGCCGAGAGCTGCTGTCATGATTTGAGAACTTTGGGGTCATCTTCAGAAGAAAGGGATGTTTTTAAGCTCTTAAAGGTGGAGAGATTTAGGTGAGTGACCCAGTGATTCTCTCAAAGCCACACAACAGCTAAAGTTGGTGGCAGAATGAGGGTCAGAAGCTGTAAGCCCTATTCCCAGGGCTTGCTCTAAACCCTAACTAATGTATCTTTTCCTAATGCAAAGCTGAACCATAAAGTCTGTACTGTGAGATCTCCAAGGGAGTGAAACTCAGGATGTTTATAAGTCAGTTATCTTTACCCCCTCCGGACATTTAATACAGAGTCACAGCTCTGACTCACCCTTCTATACCATTATGAGCAATCAAGTTGGTGACATGATGAGAATATCTCTGAAGACTCACAGCAGTTTCTCATGTTCAGGGAAAAACATACAGCTGATGTGCAATCTAAGGTGACTACTACAGCCACCTTCAGCCCGAAGAGCACGTGTTTGTTCTTAGGTGTACATTTTGGTCCTGTTTACTCATTGCAGGACTCCTTAGGATGGAAAATAAGCTCTTGTGATGGATTAGATGGGATTTTGGTTGGAATATGAGCTCATTGAACCTGTAGTTGTTATGGTACCCAGTGTGTGTTGGACAGGTCTGTAGTTTCATTTGACTCCATACTCATGAGTAATTCCCTCTCCCCTTCTGCCATGCAGAAAGGAGCATATGTACTCTCATTTATTATTTATCTAGGAGCAATGTTTTTCGTTTAATTAGAAATGTCAAGGTAAAATGATCTTTTCTGGAAATAGAAATGGCTTTTGTACTTAAAGGGTAATGTGCTTAGAAAATGCTAATACATTTTAATTAGTGAAAAATGTTAAAACTAGTGTTCTGCAACAAACCTTGTAGGGATAGTGGTTTTGAGGAGTTTCATTTAAAAAAAACTGAAAAATAACCTACATTATTTTTGGTGAATCTGAGTGGTCACTTGCTGGTAGTTAAAGAGCATCTTTTTATATTCAGTACAATACCATACCTGTCCATTATAAAGTGCTTCAGTTGTGGATTTATGTGAAGAGTAATGTGTGGGAAGACTATATAGGATATAGTCTCTATGCTACATCATGCCTATGCTTCATACTTCCTGGTCTTGTCACATTTCACATCTGGTCATGTCCCAGTTTGCTGTTGTTTGCTGTCTGTAATTAAATTATCAGCAGCAAATTTAATTTTTGAATTTGTCGGGTTGAACATGTTCTTCCTGCATCTTCTTGCAAGGTATTGCAAGAAAAGCAAGGGTGCATGCAAAATACGTCAGTTGTCTCTAGTAGGAGTCAAGGAGGGAAGCATGGATTGGGTAAGGACTGGTCTTGCCAGTTCTGCAGACATTAAGAAAAACGTATTCTGATTCATGGAAAATGCAAGTGTCTGTTGGGATTTGATGCCTGTTCCCTTTCTCCCAGCAGCAGGGATTTGGGAGGGGAGATGCTGAGGATGGTTCTGTCAGTGGTTCCATGACAGATACTGGAGCAGGGCAGTATCACAAGGGATGCTGCTTCTAGTGTTAAATGTCATCTGGTGGCATTATCACTTGGGGATGCTCAGACCCACCTGCGCTATAGGCAGGCCTTACCACCTGCTTTCCATTCTTTTATGTGGCCGAGGGGAATTCACAGGTTGTCAATCTTTTCTAGATAGCCCAGTTTCACCATCAGTGAATCTTTTAACAATTTTGAAGAAGAAGCTGTAGTAAGATTGATACGTTTGAAAGCATCAGTTGATGAGAAATGGTGTTTTTCAACACCTCTGGCTCACAAAGGCAATTTCACTGAAGTCAGTGGGATGACTTGCTTGAGGAGGGCCCATTAGTCATTAAACCTGGCTCTGTACATTCTTAACAAAGTGTGTTGCTAAAGGAAGGTTGCTGCTTTAAAGAGAAAAACACAGCTTCACGTTTACTGAATAGACGGCAATTGTCATGCTTGGTAGCTTCATCATTTTAGGAAACATGACTCAAGGAATTGTTTCAGTCAAAATTCCCATTATATTTTTATTTGGATGAGATTAGATGGCAGTGATCGGGCAGAAGAAGTCTCCATTAGCCTAAGAGCTGTGTGCATTCTTGCCATGGATAATAATCTTTGCACTCTTCATTTGTCAGCCAGCGGCCATGTCTTTGATGGATATGGCAGCCTTACTCTGCTGGTTTCAGTAGTTGTAGCTTATCTATGAGGTTAAAAGAATGAATACAGACTGGGATACAGCAAAGCTGTTAAGGAGAAGCAGGGCAAAATAAGCCATCCAGGTGATTGTATTGGTTCCAAATTTGCCAGACATCTATATGTGAATTTTCTTGGAGTTGCAGTGCATTTTGCTTTGTCGGGTACAGGATGGGAATGGGTGGAAATGAGCCTGCGGATGCAGTTGTGCTGCGTTTGTCATACAGGGCATTTTTCTAGTGATCCAGTTCAATAGATATTTTGGTATGGGGTGTTGCAACATGCAGTTAATAGCACTGATAGGATGTTTTCCTATGAGCTGTGTATACAGCAAGACATGGAAATTCTTAAAGAAAAAAAAGATTGACCATAGCAAAACTGGACTTCGGAGACTGGAATGCTGATGGCCGTGCATGGGACCTGCATGTGAGCTTTGCATGGCCAGGACCGTGCGATGGGACAGCTCAGCTGGCTCTGGAACTACACTGGGGATTCCTCTGCAGACACTTGTGCTCTTACTGGGAAGCTGGAGAGTAGCTAGAAAAATCGAGTAGTAGTGAAAGGATGGACGTTTTTTTGTAAAATATCATGGACCAGCTATGCAGAGCTCTTTGGAACATGAAGGAAATAATAAGAGCAATGGTATTAACAGAAGCGTGAGGTTAAAAATATCTCTGTTGGGAAAGGTAAACAACCAGATGAAGATATAAAGAGGCATCTCTGACTAATGGTAGAAAACTAGCCAACAAAATGAGGAGTTTTATTATATAAAATAGCCAGTGTTGGGCAGGGATGTTGCCAAAATATATCAAGGAAATTGAGCGAGCTTTTACAGGCTCTTTGAGAAAAGAATAATGTTTACTTTACACTAACTTCGTTGCTGATAATGTCTTTACTGTTTTCTGATGGTTTATTTTATTATGTTTTAGGATACTAACCTGTGAAATACTTTTATGGAAAATAGAGTGTGGTTTAGAGCTTGTAAAATAATTGGAAAGATGATTTGAATCTAGCAAACAAATATTGAATTGAGGCATGTAAAGAGTTTGGTACAATAATGAGACAAGGATTTTCTGAGAAATAAAATAAAAATGCTTTACTATTTTTTTTTCAAGAAAAAAAAAAGACAGCCTTGGTTATCACTGGCTCATAATCCTGACTAAAGCAGTGAAACAAATAATGGGGGAGAGAAAATCATTATCTAGTTAATAGTGAAAGCATGGATTTCACTGGAACAAATGATGTCAGATAAATTTCATTGCTTTTTCTGATAGAGACAAATCAGTGGATGGGGGTGACTACAGATCCCATTATTTACGTCTGGCATGTGATAAAGCACTTTGTATTGCATTGCATCGAAACCTGCAAAAAGAAATAGAGCCTGTGTTTTGAATCCCGTCTCATGGATTGATAAGTGGCTGAGGAGCTATAAACAAAGCAGTGACAGATCCAGGCAGAGATTCATAGCAGGGCAACAGAGCAAAAAACCATTTCTATTTAACATTTCCATTGGTAAGGCTAAGTTTAGGCTATCCTGAGTAACTGCGTATATGGTGCTAAACTGATAGGTATAGGAAACAATAAGAAAAAGGGAGCAATTCCTGGCATGGAGATATTTGAGTCATAGATGTGTGGCTTAGTGACACAGCATCCAATGAATTATTTTTACATCCTCAGTGTTTGCTCCGTTTTTGGTTTAGGATTTCAGGTGTACTCAAGCAACGACCAGATAAAATGGTTCCTTGTTTCTATGCAGAAGAAAGAGTTGGCTGTACAGCAAGTCTACTGGATGCATCCTAACAACAGAGTTGCATTGTTTTAGTCAGAGTGAGACTGAGCCAGTGCTGGCCAACTTTGGAACAAATTTCCTGTTGGAAATCAGGTCTTTCTTATACTCCTTTCACAAATCGTTACTGGACATTGAGACAGCTTTTTTTGTCCATATACATGCTTGATAATCTTTCAGTTTACAAGTGCCATTTTCAGATTTGGGCCCTTCACTACAGGAAAGACAAGGAGGCCCTGGAGTGTGTCCTAAGAAGGGCAGTGAAGCTGTGAAGGGTCTGGAGCACAAGTCTTATGGGGAGAAGATGAGGGAACTGGGATTGCTCATCTGGAGAAGAGGAGGCTCAGGGGAGACCTCATTGCTCTCTACAGCTGCCTGAAGGGGGGTTGTGGTGAGGTGGGGGGTCAGTGTCTTCCCCCAGGTAACAGTGATAGGACGAGAGGCAATGGCCTCAAGTTGCACCAGGGGAGGTTCAGGTTGGATATTATGCAATATTTCTTCTCAGAAAGAGTGGTGAGGTGTTGGCACAGGCTGCCCAGGGAGGTGGTGAAGCCACCATCCCTGGAGGTGTTCAAGAAATGTGGAGATAGGGACTGAGGGACATAAATCATTGGGCATAGTTGTGCTGGGTTGGTGGTTGGACTGGATAATCTTGCAGGTCTTTTCCAACCTTAATGATTCTATGATTCTGTGATCTCTCCTGTAAAGGATCTGACATGACACGTACGTGGGCAGGCAGCTGGAATAGTGTATACATCCTGGCCCGTGATCCACCAGATCCTACAGATAGATGCTTTGTTCAGAGACTGAGCTGAGTACTGAAGGAGTACTGTATATTTTCAGTCTAAATGAATGGAAACATAGACACATACTGGAAGCTCTCCAAAATGACTTGGTTCTTTAATGCCAGCTGATATCAACCAGTAGTAAGAAATGACTTTCTAATGACTTCTTAGAGAAGCGATGATTATATTAACTAGAAAAAAAATGTTTTCCAATGAATAATTCAAGTATCTGTAGTAAAAATAATCCAGAAAGGCCAGCTCAGTGGGAAGCAGAAACCTGGAAATAAGGAATGTTTGAGGACAAGCAGGGATACAAGTTGACAACATAGCAGGCTAGATTTGTCATGTAGCATAGTAAGAGATCACTTTGTGACAGAAAGTGCCAGTCTTTCTCCTGGTGGCTTTTGTGAATTTAAGTAGGTTGCGGCTGTTTGTAATGGAGAAGGAAAACACAGTATCTGTTTTCTTCTGGTGTTTATGGCCCCTGAACAATGAGTTAAAGCCTTAAGTACTGACAGCACAAGGCAAGGACATCTCACTTCTGATATCGTGACCTCCTGGAGATGTGCAGGCTGACCCAGAATGGTTGCTTTGCAAATGCAGGTGCTACTACTGAAACAACCTTGACACAACATCCAAGTCTTTTTCATGCCCCCCCTATCAAGGCACTTGTAGGTGCCATGGGAGCTCCAGGGGACAAAGTCTCCCTGTAGGCTCAACTCATGGCAGCCTGTTGCTAAGGCAGCCCAAGGGCTGAAAGATTTGTCCCTTCCTGACTTACAGCTCACGTCTGAAGCTCCGCAGTCTTTAATGAGGCTGCCTATCACAATAGCTGAGATGAAGAGCCAATTATAGGAGGTGCTTGGGTGTCTGGATCATTAAATTCATTAGGAAAACTCATTTGAGGTCCTGTGAGGATGCTGTGTTTTGTAGGCAGATCAGTGACTGAGGAGACCGCTTTTCTTGTTGCCTTTGTCCACAGCCTAGAAACAGCAAGAAAAGCTTAGGAAAAAAAAAATCTTATTGGAGGAAAAATGAATCAATGTAAAATTCAGTAGTGTAGGACAAGGCCAACCAGAAATGTGGGCTGTGCTGCTGACTTTGCATAACCACGCTGCAGTAATATCTGTGTCTAGTTTTCTCCAGAGTACAGAACATGATAGCTAATATTTCTCCTTTATAATGTATTTTGTGCAGTTTAAACAACCCCTTACCTCCACTTTGGCAGTGAGAACTTTGCCTTCTGCCTGCATCTTAGTCCTTCTTTTTTCCTTCTTATGGTCCTTCTTTTTAGCCCCTTTCTCTCCAGGCCTTGTGCTTTCTCCCCTGCTACAGTGCAGCGGGGTTTAGAAATCATTTCATGAATTTAACTTGTCAGAGATAAAGAGCCAGCTCCTCTGCAAGTCCTCTGTACATAAAAGACCAATTAACCTTGAGAATCAATCCTGAGGGAAGCTGGGGAAGATTTCTGCTTTCATAAGCCTACATCTGCTTTTTTCCCCTCTTTTCTTAAAGTTGAGTCCCTTGACCAAACTGTAAAGAAATTGTGTTGATTTCCATGGTGTAAATTAAACTGCATTTCAATAATGAATTTGACTGACAGTGACTTTCTTTGAAGAATGCATGCTTAGGAATAGAAAAACCGTTGTGATAAGTTCTGTAACAATGCAGCAAAGTGACTTTGATCCAAAGAAATTTCTGTTAATCAAGAGAGTTGTAGAAATTTTTCTGATGTAACATTTTCCACTGCTTGTTCTTTGGAGCTGAAATTTCGGTTTGGTGTAAATGCACCAAGGGTCATTTCACAGTCTGTTACTGTAGATAGGAACTATCAAAATAGAGCAAGTTGTTTATTTAAAGAACAAGAAAACAAGCAACACAGAGAAAGAAAAATATTGGCCACTGAGCTATGTTCTGTTGGAAGGATAACATGATGAAAATACCAAAAATTTAAATGAAAAGTTGTTTCTGGATCTGTGATGAAACCTTTACATCTGTACACAAGCTACAGAATATACTGCAAGCTCTCTGTGCTTTCTCAGAGCCTTGCACTTGTTAATGTACAAGTGTGTTTTACATATATGTATATATATGTGTGCATATATATGTGTGTTCCTCATTTTGGGAAACAATGGATTCTTGTTCTGGAGAACACTTCCACTAGTCTAAATAAGATCTCAATTCTAAAATGCCTCAAATTGGGGATTGTATGGAATTTACAATTTCCCTCTCTCTTTAACTTTTGCATGACTTAAATAAATTCAGCTAAACGATCAAAGTTAACATTTGCATATTGAATTATATTTGGGAATTAAAAAAAGTCACGTTAGGGAAATCCAAGGAAGGAAACTCTTGCTACTAACAGGAAACTGATAAGAAAACACAAGTAAAGCCAAGTTGGACTAGGAACCCGGTAATTCATAGATATTTACAAACTGCATGTGGCAATCCTGAAAAGCATTGAAGTTGTCCTTGAAGTCGACAGGAAATGAGAAAGCTCTCCTCAGTTGAACTCCAGGACAACTTCAGCCTCTGAAGCAAATAGTTTTAGGTTTTATTAAAATAAGTAATGCAAATCATCCTCAACTTATACAGAAGGAGGATGGATTCGCAGTGTTTTGAAGAGGGAATTTTTTTTTGACTGATTGCATGGTTTTCTGGGCCTGTTCCATGTGCTCCCCCGATCTCCATCTCTCACGTACAGCCCCTGCTCTCATTTGCTGTCACAGTTTCCTCACGCTGGAAACGCAGAGCTGCTCTTCTTATAGCTGGCTTTGCAACCAAGTTGTAAGATGCTCTAGGACTAACATACATCAGAAATGGGAGAATGTATGAACAGTTCAAAGCTGTAATAAACCTCGTCTTCAGTCTTTCCTTATGTATCTGGTCATTCTGTGTGTTTCCAGCTAAACATAGAAGTAGGGTGGCTGATACACTTGACACTTTTCAGTAATTGGGATAGCATAAAAATACCGTAAAATCACGGATGATTATTGCTGTTAAACCTTTTCATCAGGGTGTTTCAGGAGCTGTGAATGGGGATGGAGCTGTTCCTCCCCTTCAGCTCCCTTGCCCCTTGGTCGTGGTTCCTATTGTGTGATGTCCCTTGGAGGTGGTTCCTGCCCCAGAGATTTTGTTTTGTGAGGGTGAGGTGGGGACAAATGGGTCCAACTGGTCCCTTTTCCTGCATCTATCTGGAGAGTGGACACCCATGTCCCAGACACTACAATGATTCTCTGTCTTTTCTTACTAGTGCCCTGTACGCAAAGTCTTTGCTCTGTGTTTCACTGGGAAGAAGGTTGCTGCTGGCTGTAGGAAGGGAGGCTGTGATGAGGCAGGGCTGCTGATTTCTCAGTGTATAGACCTCGCAGTGGCAGTGTCCTTTCTCTGTGCTGCGATGATACACTAGCCATGTCCATTATCAGGGGGACTGTGACAGACTCCACTGCAGGTGTAGCTGGGTAGCAGGATGTGGTGGAAGAGATACTGGTCAACGTGGCCAGGTGCAAGGGAAGGTCAATCCTTCCCATTGGCAGTAAACGCACATATGATGTTGAATTTGTCGCTTGCTATGTCAGCCAAAGGACTCCACCACTTCCCTGCTTGACCACCCTTTCCAGGAAGAACTTCTGCCTAATGTCCAGTCTAAACCTCCCCTGAAACATCTGCGGCGCTCCAGAACTGTGATGCCTGAATCTTCATCTCCACCCTGCTGGGCTGCAGAACACCGAAGTGACAGATGAAGCAGCTGTTAGATACCTATTTCCCTGTCAGAAGACTCTGACTGCCAATTGTTAGTGGAAGTAGTTCTGCTTTTCTCTCTGCCTCCAAAAAAAAAAAAAGAAAAAGAAAAAAGAAAAAAGAAAAGCCCAGCTGAAATCTGGGCTGGGTAGTTTCTTTTGCTCACATCTGCTTTTAAGTATTTCCTGTTCTGGAGAGTGTTCTCTTTTTACAAAAGACTTTTTCCTTCTCCCACTTAATTTCTTTGTGGCAATGTCTGCACTAGAAGTACACGCTCACAGAGCAGGGTTACTGCTGTCAGCTTTCCTCTGCTCACTTTGGCTTCTTTATGATTCCAGAAACACTGATGTGGCAAATGCAGTCAGACAGAAAATAGCAAAGCATGAGCTGCTTCTCCAGCAAAGCAGAGGACTCTTCTAGCCACATGAGTGCTGATAACACAGGTTTGCAAACTGTTTCTCTGTTGAGAGATCACATTACAATTTTTTTAGTCTAACTGATAGAAGTGCCAAATCCCCACTGGCAGGAAGGGCTTTGGGTTGGATCCCAGAGCTCCATCCTTGAAGGAAAGCAGCTCTCTAACACTATGGAAATCACAGAATGGCTTGGGTTGGAAGGGACCTCAAAGATCATCCAGTTCCAGCCCCCTGCTGTGGGCTGGTTGCCCCCCACCAGCTCAGGCTGCCCAGAGCCCCATCCAACCTGGCCTTGAGCACCTCCAGGGATGGGGCATCCACAACCTTTCTGGGCAGCTGTGCTAGTGCCACACCACTCTCTCAGTGAAAAATTTCCCTTGACCTCTGATCTAAATCTTCCTTCTTTTAGAGATTTTACTGTATTGTGTGGTTTGGTCTTGAGAGCAAATTAATTTTTTTGGTTGGCCTGCTTGGTATTGGTTGAAGTGTGCTGACTTAGTGGATTTGGATGGTGGCCCTTTTCTGAGTCAGTTAAAAGCTGATTGTTTCTGGAGCCAGTCGGTGAAAGCACTGAAAGCTCAGAAGGAGCACAACCCAGTTCATTATGGAAGTGGAGTTCCATTTTTTGAAGTAAAAGTGAAAAATCTGGAAAAGATTAGATGTTAAGAGTTTATCTACTTGGATTTTAAAATATTCTGTACCATGTGAGTGAAATGTAGATGACCTATATATGAAATGATGAAGGAAAAAATGGGGACAATACTCTTTCTTCCAAATTGCTGCAGTTTGAGAAGTTTACCAAAATGCGGTAATTTCCCACAAAATATCTCAGCAAACAGATGCTTTTCCAAGCAGCAATTTTTACACAGAAACTCCTAGCTGGCTCCTTTCCATATGTCCCTACCCTCCTGAGCCAGATCTTGTCCAGCACCTGGTGATGTCTGCCTGGGTAAGAGCCATGCCCATGCTGTGCTCTGGAGCATCTCAGCAGTGGTGCAGCTCCATCACTGTGATCCATCACTTGATCCATCACTGTGCCCCTGTTCTGGGAGCAGAGTGGGAGTGGGTTTGTGCATCCTGGACGTATTTGCTGAGTAAGAAGATGTTCCCTGAGAGGTGGTAATGGTCTCCGGTAAATAGTGCGAAGTGCTTCCCCTCTTGAGTTTAAAAATGTTTTTTTTTTTCTTACAGTTTTCCTCCTGTTCCTGAAATAATTTATTTTCCACCTTTTCCTCTCTAGCGTCTTAGCATTAAGCTTACAAATGTACTATGTTTGTGCTGAGTATAAACTATTTAAAATAACATTATTGCCTGAGGCTGAAGATTTTAGCTGAGCATTAGGCAGACCTAATTCAGCTGCAGTGCGTATTGGCCTGAAAAACCCTTCTTTTTTTTCTTTTTTTCCCTTTTTTCTTCTTCTTTTTGCTCTCCTGGCCACATAAATCTTCAGAGAATCCTTAGTCATGTGTTAAAGATTATCAGTCCTCAGACAAGTCTTTCTCTCTCCTGTGCATGACTATTCATGAAAGCATAGTCTAAATCCAGGAGAGTTTTCTTGAGAAGCTCATGGCCTTCTGCTGAGGAAAGCACATTATTCACCTAAGGAAAGACCACCAAAGCTGCTGTCTTTAACCTTTTCCTTATAAATCCTGACTGTGATATAGACCTGACTCTGTCTTCACTTTGAAAAATTAAATTGTTCGACTGCTGGAAATTTGATTCTGTCTAAAACAGGAAACATCGACCCACCTGCCCCCATCTTCCTGCACCTACACCCAACCTGAGCGCCAGTGGCTGAGAACTACTGGGACCCTCCTGACTTTTAGTGGGGTTTGATATGCCAATAAATCTGTGTCTCCCTCTTACTGCTGCCTAAATTTCTTTTCATAAAAAAATATGTTTTTAGCCATTTGGGCTCATGATAATTCCCAGTCTGATTTGTCAGGACTGCAGGGGAAGGTTAGTTAAGTGTGACTGAACACGCTTATAAAGAGCTCTTTTTTTTTTTCCCGTTAAGGATGAAAGGATTGTGGTTCTGTGAACTGCAATATTGAATAATGAGACCATTTGTAGCAAGAAGAATTATATGTGAGATCCTGCTAGGTAAAAGGACAAATTGGCCTTGCATGCAAGTATTGGGAAGTCTTTGTACTTTTCAGATTTTCTGATTAGATCAGACATTTTCCTCCCTGAGCCACCCAGTTAGGGCTGTATTAAGAACATGAGCTCCAAACACAAGCAATTACAAGGCAAACACTCCAACTGTGGGTGCAGAAGTGCCATCACACCTTCCTTAGAGAGCCTGTACAGACCCGCAGTCCTCTTTCTGACCCCAAATACAGCTCTGTAGGCATCTTCTTCCCCTTCAGGTGTACCTACAACCTCCCAGTTCACCTTCCCAAGGCCCTGTGCACCTGCTTCCATGCCTTCACAGCGTCCTGCTACTACACTGATGCACAACTCATGATAGATGGGTTTTGTCTGCTTTTCCCAAGTGTACTACTTTCTTGTTTGCTAAACAGCTGCAAATTCACCTTCTAACTACATGGGTTGTCTTCAGATGATTTCCTCTTTGGGGAGCCTTACTACAGCTACAGGACCAAGGCATGTGAAGCATCTGGGAGTGGGCATACCCTAAATAGCCACAGCTACCTGAGGAGACGTTGCAGCAAGGAGGGTGTAAATGTCTCTTCTCAGGTGACAAGTGACAGGATGCAAGGAAGTGATCTTAAATTGTGCTAGAGGAGGTTTAGATCTGATGCTAGGCAGAATTTCTTCATGGAGATGATAGTTGAGCATTGGAATGGGCTGCCCAGGGAGGTGGTGGAGTCCCCATCCCTGGAGGTATTTGAGAGATGTGTGAATATGGCACTAAAGAACATGGTTTAGTGACGGGACTCTGTAGGTCAGGTTGATGATCTTGGAGGTCTTTTCCAACTTAGATGATTCTGTGATTCTTAATTAGCTGTGCACCTGACTGTGTCTTGGAGGCTGTGGGTTTCTTCCTGCTGACCCAAAGGTAGGGCCTTTTGATGAGTTCCCCATGGGTGAGGAAACACTTGAAAAAACAGCTTTCTGTTTCTTTTGGCCATCACCTAACATTTATGATTTGAGTAGCCTGTGTTTGGAGGAAAAGAAAAAAGAAAAAAAAAAGAAAAAAGACTTAATTTGCAACTGGCAGCATTTTTTACATTGTTTTTTCTTCCTTAAAAGTACTCAGAGTATGTGAGTGCAATGCCGTTCCTCGTGTATTTTTTCTGAAAGGGTCAATTAAATGGCTAATGCAATCATCTGTCTGCCCCGGATGATTCCCGAGCACCTAACGTTTTGCTGCGTAATGACACAGAGGCACTTATTTCTTAGAGCCTGTCTCTGTGAATCACTGTAATGTATGTGAAGAGCAAAAGGGATTTGGAATTAATGTGGTGCAGATCATGGCTATTGATTTAGCCCTCCTTTCTGTTGGACAGCATTTATGTTTTTTTATCGGGAACGCATTGGTCGTGCAGTTTGTGTTGCGCTGAATCATTGTCCATA
The DNA here is from genome assembly GCF_002078875.1 of Numida meleagris. Taxonomy (NCBI): domain Eukaryota; kingdom Metazoa; phylum Chordata; class Aves; order Galliformes; family Numididae; genus Numida; species Numida meleagris. Next base: position 7,648,320 of record NC_034409.1, read on the forward strand.
AATCACCTGGTCAGCTCATGGTTTTTTTTTTATTATTATTTTTATTTCAAGCTCCCTGTCTTGTCGTTGGGATGGCCATGCTCCCTGGCAGCTCAGCTAAGCCCTAAAGGGATTGGCTGTTCCTGCCTTTCATTTCATTGTGCTTTACTGCAGCATCACATAGTGAAAAAAATAAATAAATAAGCAAACCAAAGCCCCAAGCTCAGGCAGATGGCCTGTGCTTGTAATCCTTCATCGTAATGCCTCCTGACAGAGCAGCTGTAGCTCACTGCTTGCTGGTGTTTTCCATCAGAAGCAACAATTTTCCTGGGATATGAAACTTGGCTGTAGCAGTTTGTTTCGCTCAAGCATCTCTCGAACAAAAGAACAATGCAGGAGAGGGGAAATACTGCTTTGAAAAGGGAAGCAACCTCACTCCCTTCAGGGTAACCTGCTGGCATATGATTTTTGTTCTTTTACTCTGTGCTTGTGTATTTTTATCAAAAAAACTCTCAAAAAGTGTCTTAAGTTTAGAGGTTTAAATTGGATATCAGGAAGAATTTCTTCTTCAAAGAGAGCGTGGTCAAGCATTGGAACAGGCTGTCCATTCCAGTGGGAAGTGGTGGAGTCTCCATCTGTACAGGTATTTAAGAGACGTGTAGACGTGGCACTGAGGGACCTGGTTTAGTGACTGGTCACATTAGGACAGGTTGATGGTTGGACTTGATGATGCTGAAGGTCTTTTCCAACCTAGATGATTTGATGATTCTGTAACTCACCCAGCAGCGGTGGATTCATAATTATTTAGCTCTGTGCTTCATGGTGCATAGTTGTTTATTGCTTTGCTGTGGCAGACTAATTACAGCAATTCTTTGTGAACACTGAGTTATGGCAGGGCACACCAAGCACTGGGCAGGCAGGTGTTTGGTGTTGGACGCATCATGGACAGGCAGAATAGGGCACTGCACAAGGAAAGGCATGTGGAGAGTGGCAGGCTGGGAAGCATGGGGAGCCTTTCATTGACTTGGCAGGGCTGGGGCTGCCCATCCTTTGGGTTTCCCAGGAAGCTGCAGGAGGTTATCTCTTTATTGAGTGTCTTCCACAACAAAAGGAATGTTTTCTGATGCATTTTGGCAAGCACATTTTTAGCTGGAAAACAAGCCATCTGCTGTTGGACTTATATTTCAGAATGAAATATCATCCTTTGCTTTTCAACAGAAAAAAATCCACAATGTTCACAATCCTCTGTCCTCCCTTCTTCCCTGTCTCCATCTCTCTTTCCTGTCTTCATAGTGAATGACACTCAGAGTGGTTTCATCTTAAAAAACTTTGGATGGCAGAGACCAATCTGAAGTGACATCTACTGTCCTCAGGAAGCCCTGCCTCTCACCGTGGACTGTGAAAAGAGACATTTAGTCTCATTTAAATGAAGACAGCAATATTTCAGACAGCAATATTTCAAACTCCCAATCAGGGTAGATTTTATATAGTAGTTGAAGTAGGTACAGATTTTGTTAAAAAAAGATGCAAACATGAACATACTATGCCTGTGCTTAATTCTGTTTTTCAAAGCCAAATAAGAATGCATTTGGTTGCCCTCTTAGAAACATCTGATGCCCATAGAACAGTACTTCATTCCCACTTCTCCTTCCTTGAGCGCTGAACCTTGTGTATGACTCCACTACTTGTGAAGTGCCCTGTGATTGGTGGTGGGAAGACGGTACGGAAACTCAGGTCAACATTAGTCAGGGAAATGCAGTGTGTGTGGAAATCAGCTACTTTCTATGCATGCGGCCTTTCGGTGTATTTTTTTCCCCCACATCCAGCCTACATTAACCTTGTGCTGGCTCCATCACACTTGGTGACATAAGATAGATGCTGCAGTGGCCTGGCACAATGATCTGCATGTCAAGTGCCTTCCAACAGCCTCTGCTGCCTTCAAAAAGGCAGGAAATCCATCAGCATAATGCAAGTATGTTGAACAGCACTATCTACCTAATTGGTTGGATAAGACCATGTCCCTGGTTTTATGTGATGAGTTTCCCTCAGTGAGAAGACAGATTGTTTATCAGGAAAGCTTCACAGAGCTACAAAAATGGAGCTAAATGCTCCTAGTTTGCTCCTTCTTGGAGCTCTGCTCCCAAGTTGCTGCCCACCAGATCAGGCTGCCCAGGGCCGCATGCAACCTCGCCTTGAGCGCACAGCTTCTCTGGGCAGCATGTGCCAGTGCCAAGGTGTGCTTTGATATTCTGTATTGTAAGGAAACAGATGCACACAAAATATTGAATTAAAAGATTTTTCATAATTTTTCACTTTAAATGTCAGATTTAAAAGCTGAGAAGAGCAGTAAAGGGCAGGTATTGATGTCAAGAATTAGAGTAGGATAGGAAATTGCATCAGTCTAGGGGAATGTGAATGTGTGTGCTGGGAGCTGGTCAAGAGCTCAACTGTTTATCTTGTGAGATAAGGCACTGAAGGACATGGTTAGTGGGTATGGTGGGGATGTGTTGATGGTTGGACTAGATGCTCTTAGTGGTCTTTTCCAACTGTAATGATTCTGTCACTCTATGGTGTTTTTTTGGGTTGATTCCTGTATGCTTTGGTGTTGAGGTGTTGGCCCTGCAGTTCCTTCTCCAGCTGTCCCCTGTGACACAGTGAAGGCATTGAGTCTGAGCATCCATCACCAGTGACCTGGAAAAGCGCTGCAAGACCAAACCTTCAACCTTGTAAATTCCTACAAAACAAGGAGTTTTCTGGTTTTGATTTAGAGTAAATAATGTTAATTCACCTTCTTATACAGTGAAAATGCTTGAAAAGCTTAGAGGGAATCAGATGAAAATTCTGCAACCTCACGACCAAATATGATGCCTGCTTTAGCTCAGAATGCAGTCAAGCCTGTGCTCAACTGCAGCAGTCCATGCAGCCTGGTTTCTATTTAGAGCCTTGACTGACTGAACTTTATTTGCTGAGGGCTGGATTTCAGCTCTTTCTCAGTGCTGCCTGGGGAGGAACTGGGGGAGTGAGCAGTTTTCCCTCACTATTGTTCCTGCCCTGGGGCAGATCCAGCAGCTGGGTCACCCCACGGAGGCAGTCAATCACAGCAAGGGACAAGGTGGGGAGGCTGGGACCTGTACCATGCTGGGGCATGAGGCTGGCCTGGGTGGCAGGGACAAGGCTGGGAAATGATTGGTATCTTGGATATGGAGGAGGGAAGAAAGTTGTCACCAGCCCAAACAAATGCTTGTAATGTTGTTCTTCCTGCTCCACTTGCTGAAAGCTGTCTCTATCCAAATCTTTTGTGACCTTCTCCCCTGGGAGTTTTGTGTGTAAATATATATATATATATAAAAGAAATAACGAAAGCGGGGGGGGAGGGAACAATTATGCATTGAAGTGTTACTGCAGCTGTTTTAGCTGAGGCTTTAGGTCACTGACTTTAAAAGAAGGGGATGAGCCTTTGGTCCTTCTGTCCTTGGCTCCCTGTTTCACATGCAGGTCTAAATGCCCTTCTGCCTTGTCCTGAGTTATGTTCCTAGAGCACCTGCATCCCTTTCAGCTCTCCAAATACGTTAACTTGTCTCAGGACAGGTTAAGGTGTCATTCTGCTGGCAAACACCTGAATTCAGAGCAGCACACACTTAACTTGAAGCATGCCTTTAACCTTGATAAGCACAGACTGAAGTACTCAGGGTGCCACAGTGATGTGTTCTCACCTCAGTGTCCATCAGGATCCTCCACATCCAGCCCTGCAGACCTCAGGGGCTTGGATAGCTATTTCCTTGCTGTTTGTAATCCCTCGTCATACTGATCTGAATCCCTGGGCAAAAGTAATGGGAGTCCAGCAAATTTGTGTTTCTATTTATCTTATTTTTTGTCTTAAATGTTGGAGTGCCAACAGAGAGCTCTGACAGAGGCTACAGGAAGAAAACAGGAAGCTAGGTTAGTGCAGGATGGGAAGAAAAGATTTGTAATCAAGAGAGAAGAACAGATGGCTTTGGTTGTTATGCTTATATTTATATTTAATGTTAAATTTCCTCCTGGAGTCCCTGCACTTCCATAACATGTAATGCAGCATAGAAGCATCTGGGGAAGGAGGGGATAAGGCAAATCCATTTGTCAGATGCTGGGAAAAAATCCAGCTATGGACTTTGCTGTGAGCAAGCAAAGAAGGCAGAATCTTGTTGCAGCCCTCAGTTGGAGCACTGTGGGCATTGCCTTGATGTGCTGTGCCACAGACCTTTAGGAACCGTGATGGGACCCCATAGGGGAACAGCATTTGTGCCCGTGGTCCTGACTGGAGTGAGCTCTTGCGTTGTGGAAGGAGTAATTTCTGCTTTGGAGCTTTTCTTTCTATTCCAAGATAGGTAAATGAGTCCATGCTCCGCTGTCCTTGCCATCCATGTCCCTGTGGGGGCAATCTCATCCTGTCTGCTTATTGAAGTGTCTCCTCATGCTGGTCCATGGTAGGATTTACTGGCCTGCTTGGAGTTGCTTTCTGAATGCAATTAGTCAACAGTACACAGGTGGAAGAGAAAAGCTAATTCTTCAGCATCTAATTAGCTGGTATTTCTGGAAGGATTAGAAAGCAGAGACAAAACGTTGCAGTTCTGACTGTACATTCAGGGAGTCCTGTGGAGCAGCAGTGAGATATAGCCTGTGCCACCCAAGACCTACGTATTATCTTTAATGACCTCTTATCTTCCTGTTTGGAGATAAGCAAGAATCTTTAGTCTCTGCTGGCATAAATCCATGGAGCTCTTTTGGATGCAGTGGAGCTCTACCCAATTTTATCAGCTGAGGAGAGATGGACTGCATAAGTTGGTTGCTCGCAGAATTACCCTCATGTGAGTTTTCTGTGTGCAGATGAAAATGCCCGTGTAGGGATGTATGTGCCCACACACAAGTTAAAGGTAACTGTTTATTTATCTGTTTGTACTTAGTGCACCTTGGAGGCTCAGCCTAAAGTCATAAATGTAATGTCATCTGATTATTAACATGTCCCCAACTTGTTCACAAAATAACCTCATGGTTTGTAGTTAAAAAGCCAATTAAAAGTCTCTGAGTAATATTCCTTCCAGTCCCTTGGCACATGCATATATTAGAAATCCATCTAATGCAAAGCCTGGGACAAAAATGATCGATGGCAGGTTACAGTGCTCTTTATTACAATGAATTAATTGATCATGTCTAGCAGATTTTCCTCCCAGCAGAAGCTGTGGATATTGAACATGTTTCTCTCTTCTCTGTTCTACCCTTGCTGTTGGAAACATTCCAGGCAGTTTTGTACCATCATTTAAATTTATTTATGACCTGAAAAAGTTGTGTCACCCTTGAGGCAGTTAGCTGCTGACTGAAAAGTTTGGTGACATTGTAGGGACACGTGGAGCTGGATATTACAAAAAGTTTTCTGATGAGAAAGTGGAACCCCTTAATCCAGTCCTGCATCAACTGGTCTCATCTGAGAATCACAGAATCATTAAGCTTAGGAAAGTTCAGTAAGATCAACTAATCAAACCGTCACCACTGAGAGCTGGGTTCAGTTTTTTCCTGTTCCTTGATCTATTCTTAGTTGACTGGCATAGACTGCCCAGAGAAGTTGTGGATGCCCCATTCCTGGAGCTGTCCAAGGCCAGGTTGCATGGGACCCTGGGCAGCCTGATTTAGTGCCTGATTTAGTGGTTGCAACCCTGGCCATGCCAGGTGGTTGGAACTAGATGATCTTTGAGGTCACTCCCAAGAGAGTGGGGTATTATCTGGTCACAGTATTATCTGTTCAAGGATTCAGCTCTTGCATGCTACTCCTGACTTGTTTCATAAATTAACTTTAGGTAAGGCAGAATTACGGTCTGGCTCCTAAAATGATCTGTAGAGAAGTGTATCATCTCCAGTTGTGCAAATGGAGATTATACTTTTGGGGCAGATAACTGAGGCAATTTCTTTGTGACTTCACAGCAAGCCAGTAGCTGATCAAGGGGAAGCACTCAAACTAACCTGTGTATGCATTATAAAAGAGCTGTAATCCTCATCTGTGCTAAGGCTTATAAATCCTACTGTTCCTAGAGAATATCATTTACTACCTTCATCTCATGTACTTCGTTTGGGATGTGTCTACATCCTTCACTCCTGCACCTCTGAATGATCCAAGTCAAGATATGGGGAGGCAATGGAATATGGTGCGAGGATTTAGCTCCTACTTTCTCCACTAGGAAACAAGTATTTTAGGTCTTAAGACGTCATGGAAGCACATATCATCATGTTTGAATTCTTGAAAAAGGCTTTCCTGAGAGTTACTTTAGATAAGGAAGGAGAGAAAGTAATAAAACTAGAGTGAATTTCACAAAAAAAGCAGTTGAAATACAAGATTACTCTTTAAGCTGCTATTTTTATCACCCAGTTGGCTTGAACAAGTCTCTCTTTGATGAAGATTTGTACGGTTTTGTTGCTATGAACCAGAATATCAATTTGGAAAGTCTGTTGAATGGCTGTGGAGATAAGTACCCCTAGAGACTGTTTTAATTTCCATATTTATTAAACCGTTCTGTGTCTGTGAGAGACCAAAACCAGGATTCCTATACATCCTGAAGCTTTAGCGTTTAGGGTTTTGCTGCCTGAGCAATAGGCTCTTCAATCATATGTAGGACCAGATGGCAGGGTAGCCACATCTCACAGAAGAGGTATGAGGAAATGAAGTTTCATGTTGGGAAGAATAAAGGACTCACAGATGATGCGCACCTGTGTGTCTGTGACATATTTCTTCTGCTGCCCTTGATCCTCTCTTGCACATTCTTACACTGCTCACAATCAGAAATCACTATTCCCTTCCTTCTCTTTGCGTCTTGTATGAAGGCGGCTCTGCTCTTTACCCTGTACCATCCCATCCTGTTGAGGGAATGAGTTGAGGGAACTTACTCTGGCTGAAAACTATTGAAAAAGAGTGATTTTCTGATGGGTAAGGCTCTTCCTGAGCACAAGTGGTAGTGCTGGCACCAGGCAGGAGGAGAAATGTGGGTTGGGAGAGGCAAACTGCTCTATACCTGTTACTGTTATTAAGCTCACTGGAGAATCCTTCACACGTACAGTTTATCTGGCTGAACATAACCTTTTCCAGGGTGATTTTCCACTGCACTGTAGAATTCTGTATTTGGTATCACCACCCATGAAATGCACTGAGATGATCTTAAAAGATAGCAAATGTTTTACTTTTTTCTAGAATTTTATTTGCAAAAATGGCAATGCTTATCGTCTGCTATTTAATACTTAGTGTTGTGAGTATGAGCTGATCGACTGTGGCTCATCCTGTTGGCCTTTAGAGTCAATGGATATCTTTTATTGACTTAGCTGGGCAACAGATGAAGCCTGGATGAAAGATCCTCTGTTTTACTAAGAACCACTTGTATCTCCAGGATTCAAAATTAAACAAACCCAGATGCTTTGAAAGTGGCTGGACCAGTGCTACACTCAGCTTGCGTGTGAAGTCTTGTTTAAAGGGAAAACATTTTTTTCAGTCAAAGGGCTGCTGGCTGACCTGACCTTTACAGACTGAAAATGGTCACTGAAAGGATAAGATAATGATAATAAAAACTCCCATAGTCATTACTGGGCTGCTACTGACAGGGATTTGGCAAAGGCTGCAGAAATGACTCTGTGTTATGTGGGAATGCATGGTCCTCAACAAAACAATTACAGAGTACAGTAGATCAAGTTTCTTGGAGGGGCATGGCCAGCCTTCAGTGCCAGCCACCCTCTGAGTCTGTTTATGTGTTGAGATGATGCTGCCTACCTTAGGTCCGTGCTTTTCAGCAAATAAATCCTTTGCTTTCATATCTGGCTTTCATATCTGGCTCCTTGCTTTTGTGTTCAGCTTCCTGGATGATGATAACTGAGTAGCTGCCTGATGAATGACCCATGCACATCAGCATCATTTTATCTGGATGGTGACTGTGGGCTTTATTCTGGGAAGCTGCTGAACATCCATCACTGAAGGTTCTCTATCAGATTAGGCAAACTTCTTTCAGGAATGGTTTAGGTATGACAAGAAGATGGACTAAACAGCTTTGAAAATACCCTTCTGGCCCTACTATCTCTTGTTTAAAGCTCTGCAATAATGAAATCACATTATTTCTATGGGAGGTGTTTCTAGGAGGCTCGGGGAAGGAGTGGATGCCTCTTGGACTAGAGGTTTGTCGGAGGCTGCACCAGTGCATCCAAAACTGAAATGGTAATCCAACATGCAACAGCTGAGTGAATAAGTGTCTAGGAGTTGGATTTGATGATCTTTTTGAGTACCTTTGGATTTGGGATAGTCTATGAGTCTATGATTCTCCAGATCCAGACATTAGAGATGTGTAGGAAGCACCTCGTCTGTCTGGTGACCATCACTCCATAGTGCAGTATCTTGACCAAGAGCAAGGCAATTCCTTTGACCTGTTTGGTATGAGAGCTCAGTACATTTCTCATTTCATTGAGGACAAAATATTCATCCAAACATTTTTTTATCAGCTATTTGTTTCTAAACATCGATAGGAATTGTCCCTGTTCTGCTGACAGAGCTGCTCATGGCTCTTTGAATGTACCCTATTTTTCTGCAGAGGTCTATCTGTCTGTAAATATGGATAGCACGTCACTCTGCTCACTGGCCTAGGACTAGCCATTTGTGTTAACGATTTTGGGTTGGAATCCTGGAAATGATTTTTAAACAAATTACATAAAAACTTACCTAAAATATCATTTACTCTGCTCACAAATATTGATGATATATTTTTGTTTAATTTTGGCTTTTATTCAGTAAATCTCTTCAGTTCATCTTTAATTTGCAGATGGCTTTGGCAGCATTTCAACCTAAGCTTCTGGTTGTAGAAACCTGGTGCTTGAATTAGGCTCAAGATGCAAATAACCTGATTTTCAGAAAGTCTGAATCTCTGCAGCTGCCTTGTGCGGTTCTAAGTAATGCAATTAGGGCTGGGTTTCTCCCTGCCAAAAAAGCCACAAATAAATTGGGATTCTGGAAAGAGAAGTGCAGCAGAACGCACAGAAATGACTTCAGGAATTTTGGGATTTAGGAACAAAGATGGAAATAATTAAAAGCCCAGCTCAAGTTTTCAGCTGAAAAGCACCAATATAAGTAATTTCAAAGGAGATTAAGGAAGGAGAAGCTTAGAGCTGGGCATTAAGACTGAATGAGGTGAACCAGAGCCCTGCTAATGGACTGTGTGCACTGATGGGCTCAGAATGGTAGGAGCACAGGGGGAGTTGGGAATATTCATTGATGCCAGAAGATATACTTAGAAATAATGAGTGCAGTAAAAGAGGAGGATGGGCTCGATGCCTGAAACTAATAAGAAGCTTGTAACTCCTCTTTCAAAACCTGAATTAGGAGAAGTGACTGATGGACAACCTTTAAACACTGGAGTAGTCTCAGTGTGTTGAAGGTTTGGTCCTTGAACGTGGCGTCGTTACGGAGACTAGACGTGGAGAAGCACAGTTTGGGAACTACGAGTGCCATGTTTCTGTGTCCTTTGGCATATCATGTCCTAGTGTACCAGGGAAGTGAAAGTGTTGTCTCCTCTTCAGTGTGATTTAGCTGGGGGGGTCACAAGAGCTATCCATGAGATAGGACTCCCTTCTTATTTCTCCTGACTTCATTCTGTCATTAAAGAGGCTTTTATTTCTGTGATATTGCTTTCCCTCCCCCCCCCCCCTTTTTTTTAAAGCACAGCTAATCCCTACTGCACATGTAAATATAGATAGCACATGGGTCTGTAAAGATTACGGGTGCTCCTTTTGGCAAACAATATCTTTTAATAGTATTGTATGGAGTTAATCTGTTTAAGCAAAAGTATCAGTGGAACAAGCAGTGCAAGTTCAGGGAAGGAATAAATGACAGACTTGAGAACAGTTGTTCAGTTGTTTAGTAATATTATGGCAGGTATTTTAGAAGGCTTTTTTTAAATCTTTTTTTCTTCCTTGGCTTATTGATGTCTGTGTTTGCAAAGCAACATGAGCAGAGCAAGCTGTTAAATTACAAGAGGCTTTTGCTGTTATTTCATAACAACTCCTGGTCTTCATCCACTCTTTGTACCCAGATCAAATGTTCAGTGCATCAGGAACTGGTTAGAAGGGTCTGTGCCCTCTATGTACTTCAATTCTGGTTAAGTGGAAAAAGCTACAGGACAGCTGCCATCTAGTTCAAAGGAGGGAATTAGAAAATTGGGGCAGAAAAACAGGAGATGCATTGAAATGGGTGTTTCTGCTCATCCTGGAGAAAGCTCAATTCTACAGGATTTTTTTTTTCCTCCAGGAGAAAGCTTCTCCAGTCATAGAATGGCTTGGATTTGAAGGGACCTTAAAGCCCATTCAGCTCCAACCCCTGCCATCGGCTGGTTGCCCCCCACCAGCTCAGGCTGCCCAGGGCCCCATCCAACCTGGCCTTGAGCACCTCCAGGGATGGGGCATCCACAGCTGCTTTGGGCAGCTGTGCCAGTGCCTCACCACCCTCTGAGTAAAGAATTTCTTCCTAATATTTAACCTTCATCTCCCCTTTTTTAGTTTAAAACTGTTCCTGCTTGTCCTGTCATTTTCTACCCATGTAAAAAGTTGGTCTCCTTCCTGTTCATAAGCTTGCTTAGGAACTGGAAGGCCACAATGAGGTCTCCCTGGAGCTTTCTCTTCTCCAGGCTGAACAAGCTACGTTCCCTCAGTCTGCCTTCATAGGTGAGGTGCTCCAGCCCTCTGATCATCTTCATGGCCTTTTCTGTACCCCCTCCAACAGCTCCTCCTCCCTCTTTGTGCTGGGACTCCTGACAATGCTCCTAGATTTTCGAAAATACTCTGAAACGGGCTTTTACTTTTAGAACAGAGAAGTCTGTCAACTTCATGAAGGACTGTGAGGTGACAAGCCCTGATGTGCAGATGTGCACTGGAGACATCTAACACGACATGCACCAGGTCCCAGGTGCCCCTTACCAAGTTAAGCCCAGCGTTGTACGACATGAGGGGAGCGATGTGGGATGGCACACAGAGGGACACTGTGTTGAAGTGTCACTCAGAGAGCTTCTGGGGGCCAGACAGGAGCCTTGGAGTTGGGCCTGCAGGGTAGGGGGTGTAGGTGTCCTGGCTGCAGGACTTCTGCATGGGAAGCATGCGAGGGTGGCAGGCCCAGCCATTGATCCGGTATTGATGCATTATGAACATAGCTCATTGGACCAATTCAGCTGTTTTTTCTCCCCCTGGAAGAGCTGTGATCACTGCATCACCCCTTTGACGTCATGTGCATGCACAAGGGCATCTATTTTGGATGCGATGTCCTTCAGAGGGAACGTACATACGTCAGAGGGTTTTTTCTAACAGCTTAGTGCGCAGTAGTGCACATGTGATTTCACTGATTCTCCAAAAACAATGAGACGAAATTCAGCACAGAGTGAAATAAATCTTCTTGTCTGTTTTGCAGACATTTTTCAGGTTACTATTAACCTTTCATTTGAAATTTAATGCCGAGGACTACATACTGATTCTGAGTGGCTTCTTGGAAGAGCATCAATTTTCCATTTAGAATTTTTTTTTTTACCTTAACCCTGTATGGAGTGTTCAGAGAGATATTTTCCTATGGAAATGAACTCTTCGGGCCTGAAATTCAAGACAATTTCTCACATTCCAGGAATTTTGAGCAATAAACCAGAAATGTTATCGGAAGTAATAGCTGAACTGGGGGAAGGACAAGTTAGGTCATTAAGGCCAAGCCCAGAAAAGTAATAAAGCTGTCAGATCTGTTAAAATTAAAACAGATCGGTGGCCAAAATTAAAGATACTCTATGTCTGGATGATAGTGGGGAAAAAAAAACATTAAAAGTAAAAACAGAGTAATAGCTGGCAGCAGATAACATCTGGCAATGGCTTTGCTGTGAAATTTTTTTTCAGAGAACTGGTGGGTGAAGAAATTTCTCAATTATAGAGGAGAAGAATCACAGCATAGCAGAACTCTGTTTTTCAGAGATGCAAAGGAGTTGTAAGCGCCCCATGATGCTGAGAGGCCTCCTTTATCAACCTGCTATATTTGGAAGCTCAGATTGCTGAGGCAGATTAGAAACCCTGAGCCTGGTAAGCCAGTGCTAATGGGAGATTTCCAGCACTCACCTATGTCACGTTGGCTTTGACGATGTTTCTGCTGCAGCCAAGGTGTGCTTCCAGCTCATAGGGATGTAGCTGAGCTTGGATGCTGAGGATCGTGACACCATGGAAGCTAAAGCATCTCAGGATGCTGGATCATTTAGCTGAACCTGAGCTCCATGCAGGTATATTCACCTTCTACAAGCAGCCAAGCTGACTAGTTCAAAGCTGGCCAATGGTGCAGATGAAGCTGTGAGCTGCAGTGGAAGTCTGTAATACAACTACCAAGAACAGAGGTTGTTCCTTAGTAGAGCTGTGTTACAGAGGAGAGGATGTTGGTGATGGTGGCTGGCAGAGGTTTGGAGGTGTACATGTGTGACCGTGTGCAAAAATCCTTCGGTAGGGTCTCCATTACAGTCAAATACCAGGAAAAAAAAGGCAAAATCCATGGAGTGGTTTTCAGTCATGCAGCTGAGTTGAAAGTCAGATTGAAAAGAAGTTAAAAAAGTCCATCTCTTCTATAAAGTAACCCAGCACAATAGGGGCAAAGGCAATGGAAAAAGCCTGTTTAAGAGCAAGGCCATGCTGCATAACCCTCCTCGTGAGTGTTGACATGGCTACCCACACACAGGGTTAGGGCATTCAGAGGGAAGGACACCTATTGGGTCCATCTCTCCTAGAAACCTCATCTGGCTGTATAAAGTTGGAAAGATTTACATGGAAGAAAGGGGGGAGATGGAGACCTGACTCTTCTTCCTTGAATTCAGGAGAGAAGAAAACCACTACTTCTGAGGACTCCTCTGCCCTCTTCCTGGCTGCAAAGGGATTGCATGCTGGGGCACATCTCTGAAGTGCGTTTTGAGAGGGTGGCTGGGAGAGTAACCTGAACTGTTGACACCAAGCTGCTGCCTATAATTTGTATGAGTTGTCCTGATATGAAATAGAAAAAAAAAAGATCTGAACATGAGTCAGATTCAGAGGGTTTCAATATCCTTTGCCTTGCTTTCTTCCAGTCTTGTGTACTTAATAGACAATTTTTATGTTATGTGATGTGAACGATGAGATAGGTCTGTTACAGATTGGTTATTTATATGTTGTGGTTGCTTTATAGGCAGATTTCAACATTACAACCATTAACGACTGTTTTTTTCTGTTCCTTAAAGATTGTATAATGAGATAAAAAGGGGAAAATGCAAATTTTAATTGAGTATATTAGAGGTATTGAGAATGTGTTATATCATATTTCATGTATGGCTGTGGACTTGATAGCATCTTCTTACAGTTTGCTTTATTTCTGAGACAAAGAGTTTTTCTTTCCAATGTTCTGTTAGTTGGGCTTCTAAACTGTAAGTTGAACCACAAGACTTTTTTTGAACCATAAAGATATTAATCCCAGTGCAATCAAAATATTACTTGCAATTTCATGCAAAATACAAAAGACTTTAATGATTTTTAGGTAGAACTTTATTAACATCCAAATGGAGAGCTATGATTAGCAGTAGGAGAAATATTAATCCCAGTATTGTTAGGTTTTCTGTGAGTAGATGAGAATTAAAAGTGTTCTCCTTGTGAGCCAGCTGAATATTTACAGGGATGCACTAACCTGCGCCCGAGCAGGTGCGGACCTCCCCTTAGCCTAAACTGACCAAGGCGGAAGCTGTGTGGCTGCTGTAGGTCAGAGACAGAGGACTGGGACCAATCCTGCTAGGAAACAAAATTATATTGGTATTTTTTCACCGTTCTTTCGCAAATCCCACCTTCTGCTTTTGCATTTGTGCTTTGTGCTTGCTCTGCAATGATCCACAGTGATCATCAAAGTGGTAATAGTTCTTCACGTGGCAGCTACTTCCTTTCTGGTTTAATTATAACTGAGTTTGCTAATCACAGTCTTGATTAATGAACTTAATATGCAAATGCTATGATGAAACTGAAACTCTTTGTAATTGCTTGCAGACAGATTACCACTTCGAGTACACGGAGTGTGACAGCAGTGGCTCCAGATGGAGGGTGGCTGTCCCGAATCCGTCGGCGGAGTGCTCTGGACTACCTGATCCTGTGAAAGGGAAGGAATGCAGTATGTTGGCTCTTTTCAATTTACAGACCACTACTGTCTGGTTGTGGTAGTTACCCTACATGGCACTGAAGCCAGCAAAGCCCTTTGGAAGAGCTTTAAACTCATGATTCTTTCTAACTCTGTCACCAATGTCATAGAATCATGGAATGGCCTGGGTTGAAAAGGGCCTCAAAGATCACCTAGTTTCAACCCCTCTTCTGTGTGCAGGGTTGCCAACCACTAGACCAGGCTGCCCAGAGCCATATCCAGCCTTGCCTTGAATGCCTTCAGGGATGGGGCATCCACAATGTCCTGAGTTAGTCCTTCCCTTCTAGGTCACCCTGTATGCCCTTCCAACCCTTCCCCTTGTTTATTAGAGCTGTGGAGCAAGAACTGTCCTTGCAGTGCAGTTTTATACCTTATTAATTCCTGCTACAGGTACCCTTGTATGCTAATTTACAGAAAAACCACAATATCTGCTGAAGAGTTGTTATCGCTCATCTTGAGCTGCCATACTTTTAACTGCTGCAGCTCTCCTGTTTATTTGTAGTAGCAGCCAAAATGGTGACCAACGTTGGCCAAATCGCATTTGCGAAGTGTCCATGTTCTCATCACCTGCATTATTTAACTGATAATAAGCTAAGTGTATAAGTAATGGTAAATGTCTTATTTTCCAGTGTTATTTTCATGATGAAGCTCTTGCATTTTTATCTATTTATTTATAACAAGTCAGAGGGTTTGCATATCACTTGATCCTCTTTCTTTTCCAATATGTTAAAACACTTGGTCTTTGCATCTGGGTACATAAATGAACTGCTGCTCTGCAAGCATGTGTGAACCATACCCTTGCCATTTGCAGCTTCCCAAGCTGAATGCCCTTTCCCATCTCACATCCTTGCTCTAGCAATTCTCTTCACAACAAATCCTAGCAGTACTTTATTTTCTCAGTAATTTCTACCAGGGTCTGTAAATCACTGTGTCTGACAAACAGGAAGAATGATGGCAGTGTCCTTTCAGTTCTGCTGTAGGAGAGATGACTTTTTATTCACTTCTGACTCTTCCTGTAAAGGTTTATTGCTTGTTTCATTACACCATGCGCTCCAGCACAGGGCGCGTAAATGTTTTCTGTAGCACCGCTGACCATGGGAGGATTTCTGACTGCCTGCAAGCATAGGCTGAAAAGCTGCATGTGTCATTCCTGGTGATTGCGTTTTGTTTCTGAGGTTTTAAATGTGGGATCTCTGTAAACCCGAGGGATGTGTTATTCAATTACAGAACTGTAGAAGTAGGTAGGACTTCAGGGGAACCCATAATTCATCCCTCACCCAAATAGCTGTAATACCTGTGACTGTGTAATTTGTGGCTGATGTTTGGCTGGGCTGTTGCTGGGGTCCTCTGATGATGAAGTGCCCACGAACTCTCTAGATATTTACTCATATATTTTGTTCTATTCATTTTCCCTTCAGTTACAGTTTTTTTTTCTGCTGCTGAATCTCCCTTGCTGTACTTCAAGCCTTCTATTTTTTGCTGTCTGCGCTATAAAGGAACAGGTAGTGTTATCCTTCTTAGTGCGCAATCACTTCTGGTGTGTGCTGAAGTATGTGGGCATAACTCACTTACTCTGATGTACACTATTTCTTCGTAAACCTTTTGATAAATGATTTAAGGCCTAGAAGCATTACATTCTTCTCAGCTTTCTGGTACAACTTTCAACAAAGGGTGCGTGTACCTTTTTTCACCTTCTCTTTTTTGTGTGTGTTGCTGCTCTTAAATCAGCTCCAGAGAAAATTCATCTGTTTCATAACATTGGATGAATCTCTGCCTTCTCCATATCTTCTCCTGTTAGACAGAGGAAATCTTTACTGAGTAGATTGGCTGTGATATAGTATACAAACTACAGGATTCTGTTCAGTACACTGGAAAACTCATCTCAGTAGATGCTTTTCCTCCCTGTAGTGTTGCTTTTAAGTCCAATGGCAATTCAGCTGGTTTGAGAAGCAATTGGATAGGTTTTTTTTGTTTGTTTTTGTTTTTAACTGAGCTGTCTGCTCTCATGGCTTCTGGGAATGCAGCAGAATTAATGTAGTTTTGTATTTTTTTTTTCCCCTGTAGTATGTAATCACTTCAGGAAATATCTGGCTCTATCCTGTCATTTTAGATTTCACATCTCTTAGTCTTTCACCTTTTGCTTTAAGAGCAGCTAATCTTTCTGGCTGAAAACATGATTCTACCAGCAGCAGATAGTTACTGTCAGAGTACACTCGGAATATCCCTCCCATTTGGCTTGGCTAACCTAATGGGTTTTACTGCAAAGTATCTGAATCTTTTCTCATAGGCCTAGTGTTGTTTTGTCCGAAGGCGTATCAAGAAATGCTGTAAGTTTGGCACATCCTTTGAGATGAGTCTTTCTGGCCATTCTACAGTCTTCAGATTCTACTGCATCTTGTAGATCCTCCGCTATGCCTGAGCATCCTGACATTGGGTCTCCTCCTGATGTTTGTTGGAGTCCTGGGCTCCCTTAGATAGCTCTTTCTTTCCTTCAGCCAACAGACTGAAGGAATGCAATATAATCACCACAGGTAAGATGATATCCACCTTTGGATATCCATCATCTCTAGAAGATGTAGAATCGTAGAACCATTAAGGTTGGAAAGACCACTAAGATCATCTTGTCCAACCATCAGCCCATGCCTGTGACTGCTCTAGATCATTGTCCCTCAGTGCCACATCCACCCTTTTCCTGAACACCTCCAGGGATGGTGACTCCACCACCTCCCTGGGCAGCCTGTGCCAGTGCTTCACCACTCTTAATGAAAAATTTTTTTTCCTAATATCTGACCTGAACCTCCCCCTGGCGCAATTTAAGGCCATTACTTCTCATCCTATCACAGTTACTTGGGAAGGTAACTGTATGGAATCTAGTAGTCCTAAGATGTAGTTGAGCCAACTATCTTACTACTTTTAAGAAAGGATTGCAGTTGTATAGCAGCGTGAGCTCTGAGGGCCCTTTTTTTGGTCTCCTTGAGGTTGGCGAAGCCCTCAGTGGTCCCTGCTGGCTGTTAAGACACAGTGGATGTGGAGGAACGTGAATGGGGATGTGTTTTTTTGGAACACATCTGCTATTGCTGCTGACTTTATGATGTTTTGTTTGCAGTCATTTTCATCTATTCAGAAATGTTTGCCACTTAACATTATCTCCTATTGATCTTTGCTACTTCCTGGAAACAGAACTGACTTGCAGGCCGTCGTTAATTTTGGGAATACTGCGTGAACCTCTCCAGTTTCCAAATGCTCAGCAGTCATTCTGTTTAGATTGTGCTTGAAGCAGGAATTGGAAAGGTGATACAACAATATGTTAAACATCTCCAGTCATCTCCATAAATATGTCTAGACTGTGGTCTCCAGTGGAGTGCAAAGACTCTTTGCTAAAAATGTATTAGCTCAGGTGTTCCACATATCTGGAACAATCTAACTGTGGCACAGAGTTCAGCTGGTGTCGCAGGATGTGCTCATTTTCAGCATGTTGTGCCTTACTGCTTTTCATTCAAATGAAAACTCGTTTAAAATTAGGTTGGGTGTCTCCATGCTCTGCTGCAATCTGAAGTGTATGCTGACCTGGAGACAGTGACCCATTCAGAGTGCCTGCCAGCATATCCTGGTGTGGCCGTAGTCTCCAAAACATGTCAGGATTGAAACTTTTTTTGGGTCTTCAGAAAATAGTCGGCGACACTTAGGTGCGAAGATGATGGGGCCCTCTGAGAATTAGTCATGGGTTTTGGAGTAGGAAGGACTGTTATATTTTGTCTGTGTTATGATCTGTGTATTGGATGAAGGATTTTTGGCCTATTTTCTTGCTGTGAGAAGCATAATGACCCACCTTCCTCTTTGGCCATCCTCCCCTTCTCATCTTCACATGGGGCTAGAAAGGAGGAAGGAACCTCACACACCAGGTGTTTGTGGTGCTGTAGGAGATGCCACTGTGCCATGACCCGGATGTGAGGGTGATGATGCGGGAGAAGCTCTGCAGGACAGAATCTCACTTGCAATAATGTGCTGGGACAACACGACCTTTCTAAGATTCACTCCTGCCTGGCAAGAAAATCTCCCCTCTTTTTTTCTGATCTCCTTGCCCTGTGAGGCCGCAGTCATCACTGTTTTCAGATTCCACATTGGGACCAACCTGCTTTTTGACACTCAGCAGATTGTGTTACCTCCAGGCATGGCTACATAAGACTGCTCGGCCTCCTCTCCCAAAGGGCACTGCTTTGCTCTTTCTTCCCTCTGTGCTCGTATTCGTTCAGAGATGACTCATACTTCTGACACCGGCCCATCACAGTTGCAAGAAATTCTGGAAAGATACAAATTAAATGTGCAGCAAGGGTCTTGGCTAGGAAGAAGGCAGTATGTGTTACTCCTAAAGCTACTCTTCATGGATCTCTGCGTCATGCTTAACGTGTCCTCTGCAAGCACCTTATTGAGGGCCTTTTGGATGGTTCAGTGGTCATGGTGATGTTTGACTGATGGTTGGACTAGATCTTAATGGTCTTTTCCAACCTTTATGGTTCTATAGAAGGTGGTGGAAGGACAGAGAGCCTCCTGCCATCAGTGAGATTTGGAGTGTCTGAATCACTCAGTTACTTCTTGACAGTCAGCATTGTGCTTAACTAATTTGGCCTCTGTTGTTTTTAATTACCGGAGGTCTCACTCTAATCTCCTTGTGGATCTGAAAGCAGCAAAAGAATTTAACTGATAAGGATCAGTGCCATCAGAGCAGTATACTTTGCTTTTTAAATGGAAAACTTTCATGGCAGTAGGTGGGAGGGGGTTTGCTTTTGGGGCTAAGTCCTCAGACCCATCAGGCTGGTATCTCAGAAGGCGATTTATTACGGCATGTGGGCTGCATGTAGTGTTTAACAGGGACCTTTGGGAGCCTGATGGTAGGAGCAGAATTTGGTATTGTGTTCCCACTGATGCTATGCTGCAGCATGTCACAGTTGTGCTTTTCTGCCAGCCTGACCGTATGCTGCATGTTTTACACTCAAATTAAATGTCTGAACTCAGAGCCTTCCTTTCCTCCTTTTTTCCCTCCCTTCCTCTCTTTGCCTCCCTTCGCTCTAGTAGAACCCAAATATCTGGTTCAGACAGTGGCCTTACTGTGTACTGGTGCACTAATTCACTCTTCAGAGCTGTTTTCATCAGCGAAAAGGATTCACATTTTGACCTCAAATTCTTTTTAATATTAATCCTGTTACTGCACAAAGTGATGAATTGTTTTTTTTTTCCAGCCTAAACAAAAAGTTGTACCTCATCTCCTAAATACCTGTTAATTTTAGCAGTGTTTTGTGCATAATAATGAAACTACTGAAAATAATAAATAATTTCAAAAGGAGATGAATTTGCTATGTTCAAGGGATAAAAGGGTTGCTAAGGTCACTGTCAGAGTCAGCATCCAAATGCCATGTACAATTACAATGCTTTCATAAGGATGCTCCTTTCATAAGAAGGGACAAAATTGTTGATAATATGAAAGAACTCAGTCATATACAATGCCACACTGTTATTAAGGGTCCTGCTTAGAAAATTCCATCTTTTCTTAGTACTACTAAGGCAGAAGAAACATTTTTGAAATCAGAAATGTGCTTCCATTTTACGGCAAAGTGTGTGAGTGTGCACCAAATGGTAACTGTGTGGAAATCTCCATTGACTTTGGAGAACATAGTATCCTTAATTACAATGGACTTTACTGGGCCCTAAGAGCAAAATTTGTCCTGATTTATTGCTACTGAGCTGTGTTTGTTGAGTTTATTCAAACTTGTATAGTTTGCTCCTAGAAAACCACAGGAGGAGATATGGATTTTTCTGCTAATTACAGTGTACTTTAAACACAATTAGGGCAAGTGACCTTTTTAAGATTTGCAAGTTTTATAACACTTTAAGGCAACTGAGATCTGCAGGAGCTTTGATTTTACCATTCTGCTTTTGCAATGGAAACATAAGTAGAAGTTTAAACTTATTAGAAACATTTAAAGTCTGATATCCTCTCCATCTTTGGTAAGATCGGGTATCCTGAGCAAGTAAGGAGGGGGCTGGATCCTGATTCCCTTGAAATCAGTGGGCATCTGCAAATTTTATAATATGTGGTGTATGCACATAACACATCTGTGTGGATGGGTAATATAAACTGAATGTTATACGTATGGCAATACCAGCGTGCTTGTGTTACAGCCTTCTGACATAAAATGCTGGTTTGTATCTGTTCTTTGTCAACTTGTGCTTGTATGCAAGCAAATTCTGTGTGGTCTTCTTGGTACATAATTTGCACTGCCATATTTTTACCTAGAATTTTGAAATTTGGCTGATGAAGCCTTGAAAATAGCAACATGAAGTTTTACTAGTTTCTCTAATGTTTACATTATTGCATATGTGGATCACAGAATAATGGAATGGTTTGTGCTGGAAAGGACCTTAAAGATCGTCTGCTTCCACCTCTCTGCCATGAGCAAGGACACCTCCCACCACATCAAGTTTCCAAGGGCTCCATTCAACCTGGCCTTGAATACCTCCAGGGACGGGGCATCCACAGCTTCTCTGGGCAGCCTGTGCCAGTGCCGTGCCACATATAGATGTGAATGTATATACAAATACCCTCATGTGAATAATGCTATTTATTAACAATGACATGTATTTATATGTTATGTCAAAATCATTTATTATGGAAGCAAAAAATTAATTATCACCACAGAGTTTTTGTCTTAATACATGAATATACTATCTACTTTTCAAAAGGTTTAAGGAAGTCCAGAGTTATGACCTCTTGAACCAAACATGTAAATCCTACAAATCATCAGAGAGGTTATTTGTTTATTTGATATTATTTGAGGATTATTTTCTGGTCTCATTAAAGGTATTTAAAATGACTGGGATATCTTTTTTTCAACTGTAAAGTGCAAATATGGTGACAGCAGCATAACTCTGAGCACTAGGCATATATCTATTCTCATTTTTTCTCATGGCTTCAAAGCACTAAATCTTGCCTTCATCAACCTTGATGTACTAATATATTTTTTTTCATTTTTAATGTCATTCAGATATTGCTGCTTTTGGTGTTCACCTTGGAAGAAATAATGAGGTCAAGCTATTAATGGCTGCTGGAGTTTAACCATGTCATTTAGATCTGACATATGCACTTAGATACTTATATGTGGTGACAGATGTTGTTGGATATCCTGAACTGCAGGAAAGTGCTATTTTGAGGCAGTGTTCAAGAGAAGTATTCAGAAATTCTCTCCTTCCTCCATCTTTGAGATCGCTTATTCTAACACCTTCTCTTCTCCCTTCTCAGCTGAACAGCCCACATGAAGCTGCGTGTCAACATATAAGAGTCCATCCTTACATATGGAAGGTTGCTCTCTCAAACCTGAAAGCCAAAAATATGGATTACTTGTGGGCATAATTACCAAGGAAATCTGGGTATTTTTCAGTATGCTGTAGATTTGGCCCTTTGCCTGATATGTTCTACCTAGCAGTTAAAAATGTGTGAGAGAGAAAAACAGGATATGATTCTGGCTCTTCAGCCAACTCTGATATGAACAGCAAGGAATTAATGCAAGGATGCCATGAAGTGAAGATGTTGAGTTGGCAGTGGTGTCCATGGCAGCTTGAGAGCTGTTACTGAAAGGCTGTGATTTAGCAAGGCACTCCAACAGATGTATATTTTCATTTATTTTCAAGCATCAGTATTAATGAGCTAATTTCCTCTGTGCATGAGCAGAACAGTGTCTCTGGGGAAAAAGTCACATTGTTGGCTTTTTGAAGATCCTTTTAGGTAAATGTAAAGTCTGAAGAGTTTGCACTGAACCCACAGAGTTTAATTCCCAGGGAAGAGTTACTGAGAACTGTGTGTTGGTGTGTGTACTGAGGCTTCCAAGGGGAAGATTGGCCTTAGATTCTTCTGATGATTTCTTTGCTCTATTTTTGTACACAATACAATTAAATAAGTTAAACGCATAATCTTCTGAATCTGATTTCTATTTTAAGTGGAAAGAAACTAGCAAGACCTTGAGATTTGCTATGGTCAAGGGAGGAGAGGCAAACAGAATGCGTGTGTGAGGAAGAGACTGATCACACTGAAAATTTTGACACATTGGCTGAATAGGATGGAGGTAGCTGAGTGTAGACATTTTCATGTGAGTTAATATTTGAGGCCCAGTTGCAATCCAGTCCTTGGATACCTCAAGCTCAATGCAGTTGCTCAAATATAGCTGTTGAGGGTCTGCTGAGATTTCTTAGCGTTTCCTATCTGGTCTTCAGTTGCTACACCAGAAGGACATAAATTTCCTGTAATATTTGGGTTGTGTTTGCTAGTCCACTGCAGAAGACATCTCAAACGTCACTAGAAGCCATCTGCACCAGCTGCTTTGGTTGGTGAGCAACTGAAACAGGCCCAGTGGCATCAGTCAGTAGGGAATGGAGAGTTACTTACCTCAAGGTACATTTCCTACTGTGTTCCTCAACTTTTCCAGTGTTGAGCCATTAGGGTGACTGTTGTAACAGCAACTCTGTTTGCTAACTTCTTGGGGATGACTGTCTTCCTTCTCTCTACATTCCACTTCCTTCATGAATTTGCTGTATATTCCAGATCCAAAACCACAGCTTTCAGTACACATCCAGAGAAATAAAAGTTATAATAAACTTTCCCATATGCCAAGCTAGCTGGGGAAAATGGTACTGTTCGTTTCAAAGAGATAAACTGGAGAGAACATTTATTTATTTTGTCATTTCTTGGATAAAAGGAAAAAATATTTACTCTTAAAAAAGTGTCCCTTCCTCAGAAATTACTCTTTTCCAGGTTACCTCAGCTTTCAGTGTGATCACATTTCAAACCCAAAAAAGACTTGATAGAGTTTTTCCTTAAATTAAGATTCAGTCTGGTTCCTGATAACGCATTGGGATATAATGACTGAAGAAAACCAACATCAATTATTCACAGTCTATTGGAGAAGCCTCATATAAATTATTCACAGAAGACATTCTGAAGCTGGCTGAGATTATAGGAAACATTAATAATAAAGCAATGTGTTCCTCTCTTCGTTTGTTTTTTTCTACTCATCCTGTACTGTGGTTGGGTGTTGGTTTCGTGTTGTGTGGACCCCGATGTCCTAGGGTGGCACTGAACAGACGGCTCAGTTTGCTTTACTTTGGTCACGTCTTCCTTTCTAGGTTTGTGGCATGCATGTGTTGAACCCAGCAGCTGTTCAGAGGGACAACTGCTGCCAACCTTATATTGTTTTTCTCATCTACAGTTTTTTTCTTTGCCTATGGGAGGCTGAGATAACTGAGCTCAGTCTGTCTGCAGGAGGTGACAGCATTGCACCTCAAGCCCTGGGATTAGGGCCCTGGATGAAGAACAAACAAATGGAGGGAGAGAGCTGAAAAGCCAAAGTTTGAGGTTATCTTTGTGTGTACTTTCACTCATTAGGTAGAATTGCTGCATTGCTAGCCCTTCTAAAGTTATAATCAGGCAAAATCCTGTCCTTTTTTTGTCTTTTTAATGGAATGTACTGAGAGCTAGGGGCAAGGAAAGATGCACACAAACATGCCCACACTCAGAATGGACAGAAGAGCTGAAATAATTTTAAGTATCAGAACAGAAATGTCTGAAGGAAAATGTGGAGAAAGCCAATGGAGGGGGAATTACTAGACCCAAGTAGTGTGGGATGGGAAAGTTGCTGAGGGAAAGCGTGAGATGGGGCTGCATAAGGAAGGAAAGCAGCTGTGTATGTTGTGGATTTGGTGTCGGAGGATGTTGGGCATTGAGACAACTTTGATTTGTCTTTGGTGAAATCCCAAATAATCCTCTTCCAGGGTAGCAATACTTGAGAAATACTTGATGTAAGAAAACACTACAGAGGCAGGTTTCAGACCTCAGAAGGAGAAAAACAGCAGTATGTATGTGAGCATCTACTCTTGTTAGTCCAGTTCTGTTCAGTGATGAACTTCTAACTAGCATCAGAAGATTAAGCAATGGGAAACTGTTAGGATAACTCACTAGAACAGAAACATGCCAAACAAATTTGACTTAGTCCATTGAAATCATTGGGAGGGCCACAGCTGTATTGAAATGCAGAACATGACCCTGGAGCCTTGCAGTCAAAGAGCAAGTGAGGCAAGCCTGCTTATGGTTTTTTTTGCCCTCTGGGGAACCATTTCCACATCTGCAAAATGATTCTAATGTTCTTTCAGATCTGAAAAAATAATGTATTGCGTGCACTCCTTGGAAGCAGTTACAAAGGGGACAGGGGTCCCAACTCAGCATGCCCCATGTTCATGGTGTGTCCCAGGAAGGGTAAGATGCCATCACTCTTGATTCACAGAGCTTAAGAGGAGGGGGATGAATTAGTTTCACTAGTTTGACCTCACAGGTCATTAAAATTCATCCAGTTATGCCGATGGTGAGGCTGATAATTTGGTGTGAGTTTTTCTTCCATATGATGTCCAATTATGGTATAAAGCGCTTGAGAGACAGAGGGTCCATCACATGCCATGACAAATTGTTACAGTGATCAGTCATTCTTGCTATTAAAAATGTGCACACTATTTCCAATTTGAATTTGTCTGGCTTTAGCTTCCAGAAGGTAGCTCTTCTTATGCAGTCCTCTCATTTAAGAGTCTGGTGGGGTCCTGGGACTTCTCCCTCTACAGTTATTTATATATTTATCAAATTGACTTTCAGTCTTCTTTTGATAAACTAAAAAGACTAACCGCTTCAGATCTCTCACTGCAAGACATTATCCCTAATTTTGAAAGCATTCAAAGTTTTGTTTGTTTTCTCTTTCTTTTCCTTTTTCTGCATTAAAAATGCAGAAGCAGGACTATATTTAATATTGGAACAACCCTCTTGCCTCTAATACACAGATTTCATTCTACACATTACCTCCATCTCTAAATATATCTGCAGACCTTGTTAGCACCTTTTTGCACATAGTATCAGTGGAAACCCCTGATAAATGGTGGGTCCACTCCAGCCTTCAGATTTCTGCACTCTGGGACACTTTTCTGTCTTTTGCAAGCAGTGCTGGAGCTCCTTGACTTGGAGTTGGCTCGGGATTGCCAACAGGCGCTTTGGATCTCCTTCCAGGCTTACCACTCAGTCTCTCATAAGCCAATTGTAATACTGTTCTTTTTCTGCAGATCGTTGATAAAAACGTGACTTAGTGCCATGGCAGGCAGAACTGCTTCCATTCTCCCTGCTTGGCGGTGATCTCCCACTGACAGCTCAGTTTGAGATCAGTTTCTCACGCATTTCTTAATCCATTTAAGCTGTGCTTTACTGGTATTGTGTGGTGCTACCTTTTTTTTTTTTTTTTTTTTTTTGTCAGAATGACATGCCAAGCTTAGTTAATTGTCTTGGAAAGCTGAAGTCTATTATATCCACACAGTCACCTTTATCAGATGACTCGTAATCCTTTTAAAGAATGAAATGAGGTCTGTTTGCCAAGACTTACACAACGGTTTTGGTGGGTATTAGCACTGTAGCTCTCTTTAGTTTTTCATGAATCTGTGTCAGCCTTATTGCATGCATGTATGAATGTGTGTGGCTGCATGTATCTACCTAACAGTACGTGACAGCACCTTTTGCAACTGAGAGTGGTTCCCTGTACAACTCACAAGAAAACCTCTTAAAGAGTTTCACTTTTTTTTTTTTTTTTTTTGCATAGAGAGACAAAAGATCAAATACAGTCTTCCCAATGTGCATTGCTTTGTCAGTTGGTGCGTTGCACTCAAGCTGATATTTGAAAGCGTTAATAGGACAGCTTGCAGTTGGAGAGGGAGAGCAAGGATGTGCTTTATGGCGGAAATGTCCAAAGCTGATCAATAGCATTGATTGTGGAAAAAAATTTGAATTTTCTTTTCCAAAACAGTATATACATCTAAGGAACTATTCAATAGAGATATTTTCCCCAAAAAGGAAGTATGAAATACTTAAACAAAAGTTCTCTGGGTTCAGGGGCAGGTGGTGTTCATCAAGAGTACATCTAAGCAAGAAGATTAATTTTCTCTTGGGAGCCTGAAGCAAGAGAGGATGACGAGTGAGAGAATACACCTAAAATAGTTAAGTTACTCTAAAAGTAATGCCTCCTACTTATTTCCTTGGAAAATACAACAGGTAAAAAGAGCATGATAATGCTATTTGAAAGAGGAAATTCTCAGCTACAAAACATTGTTTTTCAGCATAGTCACCACCACCAGCTATGCATTTTCATCAGCAATGAACAAGAGCCTGCATGTCACGCTCGTAATAATCTCCACCAGAGGAGATGACCCACTGTTTCACAGCTGCTATGACTGCATCATTGCTAGGAAAATGTTGCCCACGCAGTCTACCTTTCATCGACTTGAACAGGTGGAAGTCAGAAGGCGCCAAATCCAGACTGTATGGTGGACATGGTAGAACAGTCCAGACAAGACTGGCAATTTGCTCCACTGTCTTCAAACTGGTATGGGGTCTGGCATTACTGTGTTGCAAGAGAAAGACTGTCTTCTTCTCTGGTCTGACTCTGGAAGTTTGAGCCTCCAGCTTAGTCAATGTCATGATGTAGTGCTCAGGGGGGAAGGGCTGTATGGGTTCCAGGAAATACAGCAGGATCACCCCTTTCCTGTCAAAAAATACAATGCACATCACTTCACCCACTGAGGGCTGCATCTTGAGCTTTTTCTTTGATGAGGAATTCACGTGTCACCCCTCCATGGACAGCCATTTGAACTCTGGCTTGTAGTGGTGACACCATAACTTGTCACCAGTAATGATGCGATCGTGGAAATGGTCACCTTCAGCCTCATATTGGTTCAGTAAGTCCTGACAAAGTTGTGTACAGTGTTCTTTCTGTTCCTGTGTGAGCATTCATGGGACCCACCTGGCACAAACGATGATACTTCAATGTTCCCACCATCGTTTCCGATTCATTGAAGCCACTGTGAGTGACATCTACTTTATAGGATCCCTCTGGGCATGATCACGGTGTGCCCTTTTCCAACTGGGATAGACTCCTGAATTGATGTTGCTGAGACTAGCTTTTGATCTCCCTGCTTGCTGGAAGAGCAAGCTGTAGAAGAGGAGAACGTCTCAGTGCTTGGCACACACCATCTTTCCTCCCCCTCCTCCTGCTACCGACCACCTGGAATGAGACCAAATGGTGCATCTGTTCCAATGTCGAAAGTGGTTCATGTTGGTATTAGCCACGTTCAGCCCCAAATTGAACCTGGCAAGCAGCTGGCATGCTCAGAGCTAGTTTGCTTGCAGATGTATGTGTTTTGACAGGAAGTGCTGCTGCCTTTGAAACGTGATGCCTAGAAAAGACAAAGCAGGTAATTTCCCGCCTAAAAAGGTTCATCTCTCACATGGGAGGTGAGCAATAGATGACAGTGTAGTCTGTGGCAGCTGGTTTGATCTCCTGAACACTTTTTTCTCTCTCTAAAATGATCTGGCTGAAAGGAGTTAAAGGATCTTCATTCAGTTAAAGCAATAATCTCTGCTCAACCTCACTCCAATCGAGGAGGCTCTGCTGCCTGCGGCACCTTCATCACTGATGGCAAGATTCCCTTGATTAGTGACTTCTTATTCAAAATTCACAAGTCTGGATGTGTGGTTAAGCAGCACTCTCAGTTTCTTGCAACTGAACTTTCTTTAAAAATACTGGAGCTGTTAAGGGATCTGAATGTCATAAAAGAGCTTGCTTTTTTATTTCCCTTCTTAATGGTTTCTCTTCAAGAGAAAAATAAGGCAGGATTTATCAACAATGCTAAAGCAATGAGCAGGGACACCTCTGCAAAGGTAAAAAAACCGTGCAGCCAGGGGTCTCACTTCAGGCAGACACGTTGGAAAGTGCTTGCTGCTTTTCCCTGGGTGTCTGAAGAATGCATATGTCCCAGCACCCAGCCCTGCTGGCTCTGCCCACTTTACTTCTTGGTGCATCACTCGTGAGTGATGGGTTAGAAAAACAGGTTTGTTGACTTGACTTTCACTAGCTGAGGTGGAGAGCATGTCAATATGACCAAGAAGAGATAATGACCCTTTGGCAGAGCTTTCAATCAAAAAGGACCTTTTATCTGCATTCTAGTGTTGCCTGTCAAGGGCAATTACACAAAGGAATGCTTTGGGAGCCAGCTTAGAAATGGGAGCCTGAGCTGCAGATTGAATTTGGGTGGAAACTGCTGTTATGCAGCCACATCCTTATCAAAGTACTTAAGAGTCTAACAGATTTTTCTGCAGTTAGATAAACGTCAGCACATCCATAAAACCACATATGCTGCAGCTTCAGCTGGCATCAGTTGTTTTGGGCCAGTTTCACCGCTTCGGCTAGCAGTCCTACAGCTTCTCAGTCTGTGAGTTTATGTCTCTCAAAGTGAGTTTATGGAATGTCTGTCACTGCACAAAGTAGCACACATGAAACATTCAGTAAGAGTTCCCAGCATTTCTTGGGATGAGTTGTGTGATTTGCTCTGAGTCCTACTTTGGCTAGACTGGCAGAGTTGAGTTTATAAACCCTCCAGCAACACAAGAGATAAATGCTGCAGAAATCACTCATTTGGTTTCCGTCCAGGGCATTCAATCTCAGAGAGGATGTGATGCAGTGCAGGGCTGGAAGAAAGTGGGATTATCACTTTGTGAACATGTCTTCTAAATTGTACTTCCCCTAGTTACATATGTTTAACTGCTCTCTTTGCTATACTGGTAACCAGTATATATTTTCTCAGCATCCTAACAGCACCACAGTCAACCTCATTTCTTAGACATGGTCTCTTGGGTGGTCTATAGGATGAGAGGTAATGGCTTTAAGTTGCTCCAGGGGTGGTTCAGGTTGGTTATCTTCTCAGAAAGAGTGGTGAAGCATTGGAACAGGCTGCCCAAGGAGATGGTGGAGTCCTATCCATGGAGGTTTTCAAGAAAAGAGTAGATGTTGCATTGAGTGACATGGTTGGTGATAACAGGTTGATGATTGGACGAGATGATCCTACTGCTCTTTTCCAGCCTGAACGATTCTATGAACAGGCAAGATGTTCAAGGGTTTGTAGGCAGTTCATGAGAAGCGTAGAGAGTTGTGGATTAAGTGTGCAGCTCTCAGCCTAGATTTGTAGTGTTACATTACACTCAGTGCGACGCTGTGTTTCTTAGCTACCGTAAAGGTGGGTAATATGAGTCTGCTCTGTCTCTCAGGTGCCAGTAATTTTAATTGAGTTCAAGGTGTAGCAAGTAAGTGAGTGAGAGCGAGAAAAACTCTATTACAAGCCTTCACTTTCACAAATTGCTTTTGAGAACAGTTTGTGGCTAGAGATTTCATTTCTAAATCTTGTTTTGCCAGTGGAGACAAGCTGTGAATCAGGAGCTGTCATCTGAGACTTGGTTCCAGTGCCACCATACCAATGAAAAAGTAGACATGGGAGAGTGTCTGAATTTTGCAGCCTATGTTGAGGGTTCACCTATTGCGTTCCTGAGGTTTGGACATTCCCATTTGGTTCCCATCAGTTCACTCTTAATTAATTAAGTGGCAAAGAATTAATGGAAATTAATGGGGATTAATTTTTCCATTAATATGTTCAAAATGATTGTCTCCCTAGCTTTCTCCTGTGCCTCTGGCGAGTACTTGGAGATGAAGAACCAGGTGTGCAGCAAATGTGCTGAGGGGACCTACTCGCTGGGCAGTGGGATCAAGTTTGACGAGTGGGATGAGCTGCCAGCAGGATTCTCCAATGTGGCAACGTTCATGGACACAGCAGTAGGCTCAGTTGAGAATAAAGCTGACAGCTGCAACAAGTAAGAAGTTCAGCGTGTGCCTGAGTTATGTAGCAATGATGAGCCTGTGCTTTAAATAAGCTCCTGGCCCATGTGCTGCAGGTCTTTTCTCAGCACTTAATGTGCATTTGGAAGTGGGGTTCTATCTTGGGTGCAGGTGTGGTGTAGACACAGCTGGCGCAGCCAAGCCAGAGGGAGGATTTTGTCTTGCATGAATTGTGGGAGTGCTTTAAATGTCATTTATGTTGTAGTAAATGGTTGATCCACCAGTGCAGTGGTGTGGCCTTTCCAAGGTGTTCTGTTGGGAACAGTATTCAGAGTCCTTAAAATTTGGGGTTTGGCAAAAGCAATGCCATTAGGGAAAGCTCAGCTCCATAAACATACAGAGAAATTATTTGTCTATCTGAAGTGAAAATCTGTGTAAAACCACACAATGCTGTGGGAGGGATAGGTACAGGGAATGCTGCAGACTCTGCAAAGCCCTGCTGTGGTTACCTGCTCCCTCTCAGCTGCACAAAGCCAGCTTAATGATTTACCTGAGCTCTCCAAGAGGGCAAACAGCCCCAGTAATGCCAAGCAAAAGTGGCTGGGAAGGAAAATTTTTAGCCATTTCTTTGCTGTAATCATGGTCTCCTTGGACTCATCAGCAACTAGTGAGCCTAAGACCTGCCTGGAGCTGTGCTTATTTGTAGCTGGAAAGCTCGAAGTTTATGGTGTAGTAAATGTGGCTGAAAGGTACTTTCACAGCCTATTTAGAGACCCACAGTGGCTGCAGAAGGCTGTTTCTGAATATGACTGAAAGTGTGTTGGACCTGTTGTTAACAAACCTTACCTGTGTAGATTGGGTCCTAAATTTCTAGTACCATATCTGTCCCCATACACAGTTTTAATGATAAATATTATTTTTAAGTGAAAAACAAAAAGCAACCCAGTAATAAAGTCGTAAATCCACTGCATTTAGCTACTGTGGGATTTGGGGTTCTTTATTATGTTAATACATTTTTGTACTGTATTGTAAGAAAAGTCTCCTCAGTGCCAATGATCTGAGCTGAGGCTTGTTTTGTTTGTACTTATCAGCTCTTCATGGACACCACGAGGGAATTACATCGAGTCAAACAGGGATGATTGTACAGTTTCTCTCATCTACGCCGTACACCTGAAGAAATCCGGTTCTGTCTTCTTTGAATACCAATATATTGACAACAACATCTTCTTTGAATTTTTTGTAAGGCCTTTTTTATGATCAACCCAACCTTGCATTGTAAGATTTCAATCTGGAAAAGAGCAGCAAAACCAGCTTCTGCATAGGTCTGAAATAGGAGCAGCCTGGCTGGGCTTCCACCACCCTGGATCCAAATTACTGAAATAATCTGATGGGACCCGCAGGGGAAAGGCATCCTGCTCTTCCCATGTGGATGGACTGACTGGGGTCTGGGAAGCCGGGGGTTCACAGCACTGGGCTCTGCAGTGCAGTGTAGTTGCCCCAGTCTGGCCTTCTTCATGGGGAGGAAGTAAAAAGTACGCTTTCTGTTGTCAAATGAAGTAACAAGATCATGAATCCTAGATCCAATTGCTCTAATGGCTGACTGATCTGCTCCCACAAAGGATCAAATGTATTGTTTCTCTGAGTGCTAGATTTGAAAATGACTTTTTGTTACTTTTATCCATGTCTCACTGATTCACATCCTTACATTTGTCATTCCCTTCTCAGAGAATCATAGAATCATAGAATCAGAATCATCAAGGTTGGAAAAGACCCACAAGATCATCCAGTCCAACCGTCCACCTATCACCAATAGTTCTCACTAAACCATGTCCCTCAACACAACGTCAGAACATTCCTTGAACACCTCCAGGGACGGTGACTCCACCACCTCCCCGGGCAGCCCATTCCAGCGCCTGACCACTCTTTCAGAAAAGTAGTATTTCCTAATGTCCAGCCTGAATCTCCCCTGGCGCAACTTGAGGCCGTTCCCTCTCGTCCTGTCACTAGTTACACAAGAGAAGAGGCCGACCCCCAGCTCACCACAACCTCCCTCAGGTAGTTATAGAGAGCGATGAGGTCTCTCCTGAGCCTCCTCTTCTCCAGACTGAACAATCACAGTTCCCTCAGCTGCTCCCCATAAGACTTGTGCTCCAGACCCCTCACAGCTTCATTGTCCTTCTCTGGACATGCTTCAGGGCCTCAATGTCCTTCTTGCAGTGAGGGGCCCAAAACTGGACACAGGCTGAAGCTGCAGCCTTTTACAGAAATGCCCAAGTAAATAACTTCTGGTGGTCCCCAGTATTTCAGGAAACCATATTTCAACTCCTCTCAAAGCTCGTTTTTTTTCTCCAGCAGGTTTTTTTGCTGAAATATATTTAAGGATGATTTTCATCATCTTTAAGGGATGGGTTGGATTGTAGGGTAGGAATGCCATCCAGAGTGACCTCAGCTGGTTTGAGAGATGGGCCTGTGTGAACCTCAAGGCCGAGTAAAAGGTCCTGAACCTCGGTCAGGGCAGTCCCAAGCACAAATACAAACTGGGTGATGAGTAGACTGGGAGCAGCCAGGTGCCTCTACTGCTGTTCTGAGGGTAAACAAGGAGATGTCCTTCAATATGGGATGCAAGTGTGGATATTTCTTGTTAAATACTCAGTGCTTCTACAACCTTCCCTTCTCAGGCCCTTTTACATAACAAAGCTCTTTGATTCTTGTGAGAAGATACTGTTTTATCTCCATTTGAGAATTAAGTGTGAAGATATGGAGTTGCATGACTTACTTCAGGCAAGATGTGGAGCAACTTTGAGGAAGAGTCTTGACCTCAGATCTACTGAATTTCAGCTGAAAGCATCAAAATGACCTTTCTCCCTGCTGGAAGAAAGGCTGAGTATTTGAACTCGTGCCTAAAAGGGACTTAGTACATTTTCTTCAGAGATCATAGAATCATAGAATCATAGAATCATAGAATGGCTTGGGTTGAAAAGGACCTCAAAGATCATTGAGTCTCAACCCCCCTGCCAAGTGCAGGGTCGCCAACCATTAGACCAGGCTGCCCAGAGCCACGTCCAGTCTGGCCTTGAATGCCTCCAGGGACGGGGCATCCACAACCTCCCTGGGCAACCTGTTCCAGTGCGTCACCACCCTCTGTGTGAAAAACTTCCTCCTAATATCTAACCTACATCTCCCCTGTCTCAGCTTAAAACCATTCCCCCTTGTTCTACCGCTATCCACCCTCACAAACAATCGATCCCCCTCCTGTTTATACGCTCCCTTCAAGTATTGGAAGGCCACAATGAGGTCTCCCCG
This sequence comes from Numida meleagris, assembly GCF_002078875.1. Lineage (NCBI taxonomy): Eukaryota > Metazoa > Chordata > Aves > Galliformes > Numididae > Numida > Numida meleagris. Next base: position 7,681,533 of record NC_034409.1, read on the forward strand.
GAGCCTTCTCTTCTCCAAACTAAACAAGCCCAATTCCCTCAACCTTTCCTCATAGGAGAGGTGCTCCAGCCCTCTGATCATTTTGGTCGCCCTCCTCTGCACTCGTTCCAAGAGCTCCACGTCCTTTTTGTGCTGGGGGCCCCAGGCCTGGACACAGTACTCCAGATGGGGCCTCACAAGAGACGAGTAGAGGGGGACCACCACCTCCCTCTCCCTGCTGACCACTCCTCTTTTAATGCAGCCCAGGACATAGTTGGCCTTCCAGGCTGCCAGCGCACACTGCTGGCTCATGTCCAGCTTCTCGTCCACCAGGACCCCCAAGTCCCTCTCCGCAGGGCTGCTTTCAAGTACTTCTTCCCCCAGGTTGTATAAATACCTGGGATTGCCCTGGCCCAAGTGCAGCACCCTGATGATAACTGTGAGAAGAGTGGAAAGCTCTGAGGCCACTTCCCAATCCCTGCTGTAATCCTGCCTGGATTTGGGGGCCCACAGCCACTGGATTTGAGAGAACTGGGTCTTTTCGGGCTTGGGAGAAGGAAGAAGCAGCCAAGACAAGACGCTCAGCATCCAAATCTGACCAGACAGTGGGAGGGCAGTCTCCTGCCCTTTTTCTTTTTTTTCATCTGCATCAGAAGTGCTATCAGTGGAGGCTGATAGCAAGTTTTGAAAGTTTTTTTTTTCCCCTGTAAATAAGGCAGCTGCTGTCCTAAATATGTAGGCAACGGGAGCAAAGCTGATTCTTATCATTCCCTGCCAGCAATCGTTAAGCTGACAGAGGGATGTGTCTGGTTGTGATCACTGATCTTGCGTTTTTAATTAACAGATACAGAATGACCAGTGCAAAGAGATGGAGTCTACAGCAGACAAGTGGGTGAAGCTGACAGACAATGGGGAATGGGGCTCTCATTCTGTAAGTAAAAATTCCTTCATAAAGTTTGGGGTTTTTTTGCATTTATAAATGACTGTAATTTCCTCTGAACAAGCAAGGATCAGATCCTGTGAATACATGAGGAAGCACAACTTGCCTGCTACTGTGGGCAAAGCCACTGCGATCTCTAAGGGGCTGATCCCAAAGCAAATGATAGAAGTGCAAGAATTTCTATTGATTTCCCTTAATCAAGTGCTGTATTTATGAGACTAAACAGATTTATGCAAATCCACATGCCACGGTCACTTGACATGATGGTAATTGAAATCTTCTACAACATTTGTTTGCTCGTGAGACCCTGCCACACAGCCATGGGCACGGTGTGTGATGTGCAGGCAGGGCTGGCATTTTGTTCCCAAGTACGTGCAACCAGCTTGTGCTTTCCAACTTACCCTGCTAAAAAGCAAGTTGGCAGCACCAAGGTGGCTCCTGTGGCAAACATGAGTGCCTATGTTGGGAGCAGCAGCCTTTTCCTTGGCCAATGGCCTGGCCAGCTGAGCTTGCTTGATACACAGACCATGTGCATACTCATTAGCTCATCCTAATGCCTGATTTTCACTAGACCCTCAAACCCCAATTCCCAGAGCCATGACAGCAAAGGCCCATTGTAGATGACATGATGCCAGAACAAGAAGGCTTTTTATTGGCATGGAGAACACCCTGCTTTGTTTTCTGTTGTCTCCTTATCTTCCTGGAGGATAAACTGTGTTCCTGCGCCAGCTCTAGTTGGCAGTGCCTGGTACCTCAGGTGCAAGCCTCCCATGAGTCACATTCGGAGGCGAGAGAGCTGGGTCAGAAGGGATGAGTGGCACAGACTGAGGAGTGGATCCAGGGCCAGGCCACAGGCTTGGGTGAACCAGAAGATGTAGACAGCATCTGAATGGGAGATGCTGCCATTTGAGCTCGTTATCTGGAATGTGCAAATGCCTCCACTGACTATGAGGGTGGCTTGAATGCCTGGCTGAAATGTAGACATGAGCCAGGTGAGATGGCTGTTCTGGCTCTCCTCCAGGCTTTTGTCTGTGCTGAAAATCATGCCAGCTTCTCTGGTCCCAGTATTCCATTCACCTCAGCCTCTGCTTTCAGCATGCCAGGTCTGTTGCATCTCAACATCCCTACACCACGCAACATGATGTTTGGTTCATGTGGCCCAAATTCGGCTGTTACCTGTGGTAGCCCAGCTCTCTCCTGGCTAGTGGTCGCCTGGGGAGTGGGGAATACAATGTGCTGTGTCTCCTTTTGCTGAGTTTTTGGACTCCTTATCCTGGACTGCAGTGCACTACTGTAAATCTCAGTATCCTGGACCCTTATGCTGGTAGAGTTTATCCCTATTCTTGGGTGAGGATAGTCATACAAAGATGCAGCACCTTCAGGCCAATACTCTCGTGTTGGCAGAAAGCATCTTGTAGTGGTAGGTATGGTACAACTTTTCCCAGTTCTGTTTACAGCACGGTCAGAAGCAGCTCTTGGTGTTTTTCCATAAAACTGGAGTGTTGAGCAGCTTTTTTATTACACCCTCCTTAGCACTTTTCAAAGATGTTTCCACAGCATCTGCCTAATTGTCTCTCCATTACTTCTTGTCTCACTAAGCAGCTTAGAAAAAGCTTGAGTTGTTGCTTGGATGCACGAAAACTAAGCAGCAGAATAAAGAGATAAGACGTTTCTTGGTGAGGGAATGCAAACTAACTGTCATGCATATTGTTGCAGGTAACCTTGAAATCAGGTAGTAATATACTATACTGGAGAACGACAGGGATTCTCATGGGGTCCAAAGTGGTAAAACCAGTTCTGGTGAAAAACATCACAATTGAAGGTAAGAGATATTTGCCTTTTAGGTATTATCTCACCCTTTTGTCATGGTCTTTGACAAGTGCTATTTCTACTGGTGTGCCCTCAACACCGAAGTGGCTTTTTTAGCCCCCTTGTCCCCTTCCTCTTATTTTAATGCACAGAAACAAAACATCAAAACTTAACTGTCAGGGAAAAGGCTGAGCAATGAGTGTAGCTGGTAAACGAGGCCATCTACTGGAGAAGACTAGGTTGGCAAGCAAAGAGGAAAGGAGCAAAGGGGTTTTCTGTTTTAAAAGAGGCTGTGCTTTTTGGTGAGCCTCTCAACAGTGAAAAATAGGCTGACATTTTTATCATAACATTAGCAGTTAAATTACTGCTTAAATAATTCGTTTAATCTGGAATTGCTCTTTGATCCCTTTCTAAGGGTAATCAAACTTGAAGTAGTTTGTAAGATTCTTACATGGGTCAGACTTGCATTCAGCAAAGATCGATTGAGATTCAGCACAACCAAAGTTTTTAGGTTGCTGAAAGTCTGTGATTTTTAATCAGTGTTACGAGGCTGGCTTGTTTTCCCAGATACGCAGGTTGGTATTAGTTGGTAGAGCACACCTCTCTGTATTCTATTGTTTTACCTGCAAATTACTTTACAGGAGTTGCATATACATCTGAATGCTTCCCATGCAAGCCTGGTACCTACACCGACAAACCAGGTTCATCTGGCTGCCAAGAGTGTCCAAGAAATACTTATTCTGAGAAAGGAGCTAAAGAGTGCACCAAGTGTAAAGAAGAAATCTATTATGCAGGTACATAAATCAAATGGGATTAACAAACACAGGAGAGTCTGAATATGTAAAGTGTATTTCTGTTTACAGATGTGAGAATTATCCTATCCAACAACAAAATTTAGTCTGCAATTGATCTGAAGAATGGAAATGAAGGTAGAACTTCCCAAAAGCTGCAGAGGACACTTGTGTACATAACAGGCCGCACTTGATCTTGGCCTGGGCAACAAGTGCTAATGTGAAGGGACAGAGATCTTTTTTGAGCTCTAAGGGAACACACTTTCTGAAGGCGTGCTGTGCCCTCTTGTGGTAACACCTGTTACTGGTCGGTGGTTCCTGTGTTGATTTCATTACTGCCTTCAGGCTTGTGTTTCTAGGAACCTCATTCCCAAATTTTCTCCTGGCCCATTCCTGCCTCTCTTGTGGTTGGACAATGTGGTGCATCTCAAGTCCCCAAAGTTTTCTGCATTCTTGGCTGTGGTTAGCTGCTGATCATGAAACAACATGAGCAAAATCCTTTTTTCATGGTCAAACTGCCTTCAGTTTTCTTTCTTGGAATTATCTTGTAAGAACACTGTTGAAGAATCAGTTACCAACCATAGCACCTGCTATAAGAGTATTTTTCTTTTTAGAAGAGGGATCCAGTGCGTGTATAGAGCGTCCTCCGTGCACAAACAAAGACTTTTTCCAGATCCACACCCCATGTGATAAAGAAGGAAAGGTAAGTAAAAAGTGTGATATTATTTATAATTTCATTGAGCTTTCTGTGATGTCTTGGTTTGAAAACAAGGTTTTCTAGGAATCACTTTCCCAGTTGCTATCCCAATTTTGCTTCCAGAACTGAATCTCTCCGAGGCTGCTGACACGTCCTTTAGCTGCTTTCTCCATCTGTATACGTTCCCATTTTATCCATCTGTAAGAATTGGCTTGTTTTGTGTCTGCTTAAAAGATCTGTTGTGATGAAATGCTAAACTCCTTGCATTTGTGATAAGTCTGACTGGGTCCCTGGTGCTTCCTGTGTGCTTGTAAAAGTTAAGTTTGGAGCACAGACTGAAGTGGTGTCCCAGAATAAATCCTAATGTTCTATTGTTTGTTGTCTTTCCTGGCAAAATTTTGGCTTGCATTAATATGTCCTGTCCCAGCAATGCCTAGGCATAATTCAGGTGCTAGTAAGGCACAGGAGCTCTGGATATGGCCACACCAGTTTTTAGTGGAAGAGTGTTTTCATATGTGACATGCCCCTTGGTTTTAGTGTCAAAGAAGAGTCCACAGTCTGTTTAAATAACAGTATAGACATAACCTGGTTATTGTGTTCACGTACTGCGGCACAGCCTAACAGCAGATAATGTGCTTGCCTTGTGGGATGCCTCGAAAAGCCTGAACTCTCACTACGTTGTTTCCCCAGAATCTAATGAGTCTGTCATAGGAAGTCCTGCTGATGGAGCAGCCTAGCTGTGGAACTTTCCTGCCCTTTGTTCCAGCAATTGCATAGGGATTTTGGTGGAATTTGGAGAAGAAACTCCCACTTACTGGGATACGCCCACTTGGGCATGTGGTCAAGCCTGTTTTGCATCTTCAAGTTCCCATATCTCTCAGGTCTGCATGGGACAGAAAATACGCAAAACCTGTAGCACCTATGGATTGTTGGCCCAATAAATATTGGCAGTGTGGCCTATTTTGAGGTCTCTTGGTCCATCAGTTCCAAAATACAGCTGAGAGATGATATGCTTTAATAAAGAAAGCATCTGTGAATTTAGTCCCAGAGCTGGCAGACTCTCTAACCTGTTCTTGTCTCACTGATTCTTGCTCTTTTCACTTCTTGCAATGACTTGAGGAATTAGCAACAATGTTTTAAGTGCAGCCTCCTACACGTTACCCTGTAACTGCCATGAGCAATTCAATGCTCCTTGGCACTTAGCAAACTTCCACCATTGGCTCTCTTCCTGCCTCTTCAGTGGCCCTTCCCTTCACTGGGCATCATCAGAATGCAAAGTGGGTCTTTCAGCAAACACCCTTCATCTTCAGGTTGGAATAAGAACATGCCATTAATGCACTGGCAGTGTCTGCTTTCACCACACGGTTTTTGGCATCTCTGGAAATCAGTCAAGGTTTGCTGTACACTCCAGCTTTTTCTCTTTGTGATGCAGTCCAATGAGGCCTTGACTCTGCAGCCTATCTGCAGGTCAACAGTGGGTGTAAAGCACCAGCCTAAAGGCGTATCAATCCATGGCTTACTGAAACCATCCAGGTTTTTCACTGGTTCTCTGATTGTTGTCTCCGTACCATGTGTAGAAGTGGCCTTGGGAGATTCATGCACTTGACTCCTATTGATTTTCACTCATCTTCTGCTTTGAAAATCCCATGGTGGTTGCTTCAGTCCCAGTCTTAGAAACCCTCACTACTGTGACTGTGGGCACTCTCTGACCCTTTTCTCTCTGCTCACAGTAGCTTTATTTTAGTGTGCATGATGTGTCTGAGTTCTGGGCAACCACACAGGTACTTGGCTAGCTTCTAATCCTTTTTTATTTTAAATGTGAGCACTCTTGATGCTGCTGAAGTAGACAGCAATACCCCAGAAAATCCTTTAAATGTTTGGGAGCAGTGAGGGAAGGCTGATCAGCAAGGAATGAGCAGACAGGAGCCAAGGATGACAGCAAGACAAGAAGAGAGACATGTCACTCTGACACTGCGAGCAGTCCCACAGTACCATGTACTCATGCTTCTAGCCTCAAGGATCCCTGGTTGCACTGCTGAGACCAAAGGGTGGAAGAACCCAGAGTGCGAGCTCTGGCCAGGTTAAATTATTACCAGTTGAATTTCTCTCGAACTCAGCTAATTTTCATCTTGAGTTATTAAACCCTTTCAGGGATAGACCTATAGTCAGATGAAAATTTGAAACTCAACTCTGTGGGTGATCCATCTCACTTGTGTTGCTGACAAGAGAAGGTGGTGAGGCAATACCATTATATAGGTAATGGTACAGACTTACTCATGTTAGCATTCATAAATTACTCCTTAAAATAAGTGGATTGACTAGAGAGGAATTGGGGAAGTTCCTGTGTATTTTTGGCATTTGCTCAGTAGGTAAAAAAGACCAGTGAGAACTTGAGTTCTTTGCAAAGAATAGGCCACTATGCAGAAAATGCGAAACTTGTGATTCTCTGCTAACAAATACTTTCCAGGTAAAGGGATTTTATAGTGGGGAAGTTACGTGTTACTGTGGCCAAAATGCAGAGATTGTTTATGAACTTGTTAGAATTATTTACCTTGCATTCCTCAGAAACATTTTTATGAGAGAATTCACTAGATAAATAGTAATGCACTGTAGTAATTGTTTTAAGTTTCACATTATTGCTTTGCTCTTTAAGATGAGAGAATAATATCTTGGAATTTCCTGTGAATCCAATCACTTCTGTTTCCCTTATTATTCCCTGCTTTGCCCTTATTGTCCTGGATGTGCAAGGTCTGTATTTGGCATAAAACATTGGGAATACTCTAATTTAATATACAAGGGGGACCTTGTCTGGTGCATCCAGTCCCGAAGCTTTCTAACACACCACGTGAGCTCAGTGTATTCTCATTCCAGACTCAGATCATGTACAAATGGATCGAACCCAAGATCTGCAGAGAGGATCTCCCTGATGCATTGACCCTACCTCCTTCTGGAGAAAGGAAGGAATGTCCACCTTGCAATCCTGGCTTTTACAGCAATGCCTCATCTTCCTGTACTCCTTGCCCACAGGGCACATTTTCAGATGGGACACAGGGTAAGAGTTCTGAAAAAAATTGCTTGTGTCTCCAGAAATAGTTGTCTGTTTGCATGTGACTGAATTTAATGACACATCATCATAAGCCAGAGTTTATTTTTGGGTAAAGTTCTTAGTATTTGCCATTGGTGATAGGATATTGGCTATCTATTTTTCCTCTGAAATCTTTTCTATTGGAGATTGCTGCTCTAAATTGACCTGCTGTATTCTGGATACATTTCTCGGCTGGTGTAAATACCCTAGGGGTAATTTTAGTGGTTTCTGAGAAGAGAATCAGAACTTTTGCAGTCCGTAATTCTTCATCCATACTTCTATCCATGCTGTGTTCTTCCCCATGCAAATCTCATTTCAAGCACTGTCAAATGAATATTCAGCTAACATTTTCTGAGCCTAAATTCTGGTTCATTGGTTATGAGATGTATTGACCCAGTGGTCACCTGCAGAATTTTGTGGGGACTTGTGTTCACCAGCGTGCTCAATCTTTCAAATGAAGCCACTAAAAAGGAAGTGTGGCGTGGGAGGACCAGTTGCAGCTCACTTGCTATGAAGGTACCATCTGTAATTTATAAAATGCTGGTCTCATTTCTACTCTTCTAATCCCGATGGTGAAGCACTGGAACAGGTTGCCCAGAAAGGTGGTGGATGTCCCGTCCTTGGATGCATTCAAGGTCAGGCTGGACTGGGCTCAGAGCAACCTGATCTAGCTGTAGGTGTCCCTGTTCTTTGCAGGGGAGTTGGACTAGATGATATTTAAAGGTCTCTTCTTACTGAAACGATTCTGTGATCTCTTTTGCTATTTAGGTATAAAGAAACAAATCATATCATTTGCTCATTATATCCTCATGATTTGATATGCACTTTCACTGTGTGATTTCCTACCCTCTCTCCCTTTAGAGTGCAAAGCCTGCCCTGCAGGGACTGAACCCGCTCTTGGTTTTGAGTACAAGTGGTGGAACATCCTACCGGGCAACATGAAGACTTCTTGCTTTAATGTTGGCAACTCAAAGTGCGATGGGATGAATGGTGAGTCAAACTCCCTGTACTGTTATGTGCCTTTCTCCTGTGCTGGTTGCTGTTGTAATGGAGCAGCCATCAAAATGGATATACTCTGTGCTGTGAATCATAACTCAGAGTTTCCCCCCTTTTCTTTAATTTCACCAGGCTGGATAATTCCTGAAGGAAGCAGTCACTAAATGTCTCTTTTGTATCAGAAAAGGGCAGAAGATACAGTTTACATCAGGTCCCCTCCACTAAGGACTTATCCCGCCATATACACTTGATAGCAGACTTTCAGTATCTGTAGGGGGGCTATAAGAAAAAAGAGGACAGGCTCTTTAGCAGGGTCTGTTGCGATAGGTCAAGGGGAAAACAAGGGTTTCAAACTATAATGGGGGAGGTTTAGATTGGATATAAGAAAAAGGTTTTATATGGTAAGGGTGGTGAGGCACTGGAACAGGTTGTCCAGAGAGGTGGTGGGTGCACCATCCCTGGAGATGTTCAGGGTCAGGCTGGATGGGGCTCTGAGCACCTGATGTAGCTGTAGGTGTCCCTGTTCATTGCAGGGCAGTTGGACTAAAAGACCTTTAAGGGTTCCTTCCAACTTTAATGACTCTATGATTCTATGATACTTTGAAGCATCTGAATACCCCCATTGATAAAAACACCATTTGGCTTCCCTCTAATTTATCTCCTTTCATGTTTTGTGGTAATTATGACTTTAAAAGACACACATAACTCTTTTGGAAAACTTAATTAAAGTGTCTGGTCTTTGTTCACTTAGTTCTCAGAGTTTTCTCTCTGCACATATGCTAAGAATACAGCAGAGAGCAGTCACAGCTCACTTGTGAAAATAGTTCTGTTCTGGGCTTCTCTCACCTCTAGCCTTCACTGAGAAATTCCGCTCAGTTTGATCTGCCTTGGCAGTCTGATGCAGCTCAAGCTTTGAATTATACGTGTTAAGCAGAGATGTACTGAAGTATGTGCTTTATGTTTAATGCATAGGTTTATTCATCAATTTTAAGGCTGGAAGAGGTCAGATGGATCACCCCACTGATGGGACGATCAGCACAGGTCAAGGAATTTCAATTACTTTGCTGATTCCAAATTGACATTTGCCTATGAAGTCAGCAGCTAATACAATTACTAAAATTTTTCCTTCAAAAGCCTTATTATACCGTTCTACAGTTTACACCAGACATCTGCTATGAAAGCACTAAACTGATTAAAAACATATGGTAATGCAGATTTTTTTGTTTTTGCTATGTGACCTGTTTTTTAAAAATCTGTTTGTTTTTTTTTTTGTCCTGTGAAGGCTGGGAGGTGGCTGGTGACCACATCCAGAGTGGAGCTGGAGGCTCTGACAATGACTATCTTATCTTGAATTTGCACATCCCAGGATTTAAGTAAGAAACAGAATTTTTTCCATTTATTTTTCATTTATCTCTACGTTTTACACCCGTGCCACATTAACCTAGGAACGAACAAAGTTTTCAGTTTTCCATTCTGAATTAAAAAGCTAAACATGCCATAGAGTGGATACTGGTCTCACATGACTTTGCTATTCCAGCTAGCCTGTAACGTCTGTGATTCTCCTAGAGTCAATGGAGAGATGGAGAAACCTCAGGAGGACAGGGCATCCCACCTCTCCTGGACTTGTAGATAGCATGAATTAACTGCTAGCTGTGCTTGTATCTCTTTTTTTCCAAAAGAGTGATCTTAGGCTCCTAGGGCAGACTAGGTGCTTATTATTATTGTTATCTTGAATGATTATTATCATTATTTATTTATTATTATTATTGTATTATTATAACATTATATATTGCACATTGAATATTGTGTTCTACTTTGGGCCCCTCACTACAAGAAATATATTGAGTTGCTGAAGCATGTGCAGAGAAGATCAATAAAGCTGATGAAGGGACAATAAAACAAGAGTTATGAGGAGCAGATGGAATTGTGAGCAGAGGGAACTGGGATTCTTCAGTGTAGAGAAGAGGATGCTGAGATGAGACCCGATCACTCTCTACAATTACCTGTAAGGAGGTTGTAGCAAGGAGGTTGTCAGTATCTTTTCTCAGGTGGCAACTGATGGGATGCAAGGAAATGGTCTCAGGCTGCACCAGGGGAGGTTTAGATCAGGAAGAAATTCTTCATGGAGGGCAGTGTCAAGCACTGGAATGGCCTGTCCAGGGAAGTGGTGGAGTCCCCATCCCTGGAAGTATTTAAGTGACATATGGGGTATTTAAGTGGACATGGCACTGGGGTATATGGTTTAGTGATAGGACTTGGTAGGTTAGGTTGATGGTTGTACTTGATGATCTTGATGATCAACCTAGATGATTCTGTGATTCTCTGATTAAGACCGGCAAGGTATGCTGTATCTCAGCTGAAGGGAGTTGCTACTTTTTATACCAGATGAGCAAACCCTAATTTTTATTTTACAGTATGTCCATACAACAAAGAAGATAAACAAGAAGCAAGAAACATACTCATGGAAAAGCTCAGTGTGTCCCAGAATTGCTCAGCTGAAGTAATTTCTGAGCTGCAGTCATTTCCATTGCAGGTGTTTCTGAGTATTGCTCCAGTGTAATCATGTGGAATTCTCCAAAGCGGTCCCTGCTGCTGAATGCTGGGAGTGTCAAGAGTATTTTTAAGTGCTTAATAGGTAGCATGGGAGCGCCCTGGTCCTTTAATGAAACTCCTGATTGAATCTTCCACCACTGGAAGGTAGATGCAATTGAATCAGTGCAAAACACTTAAAGCTACTCCTGTGTAACACATTTAAGTGATAACATTCTCTACCAATGCATTCAAATTTGGGTATTGATGGTAGCGAGGGAACTGTACCATAAAGAAATCACACACTTAAAAGTAATCCTGCTGTGCTCAATACCCAGAGCAGAGCTGCAGTGCAGGCCTATCCTCATGGTTCCGTCAGGGCAGGTTTTATGTGATAGTATTTTGGTGGTTCCCCTGCTGTATAGGAAGCAACTGTAAGGATTGACTGCTGCGTGTCTGGAGAGCACCTTGTAAATGTTTCATTCCTTCTCTCAAACAGACCTCCGACATCAGTGACAGGAGCTACTGGGTCAGAACTAGGACGGATTACTTTTGTTTTTGAGACCATCTGTTCAGCAGATTGTGTGCTGTACTTTATGGCGGTAAGTGAGACCCCTCTCTCCATGACTGACGACTGAGCCTGGTATTCCACATGTCATTTTAATACCTCTGCATAGGTGTGATTAGTTGCTAAGATTAAGCACAACATTTGTTTTGTATCTGCAGGGCTTTTGCAGAAAGGATTTAATTAATGACCCAGCAAAATTCCTCCACTACTAGAATTGTGAGCCATTGTTGGTTATTTGTTTATTTTAAAAGAGATCATTTGTCACCAAAGGGCCAAATTTCCCTTCTGAAACCAACTGATAAATCTGTCAGTGGCTCTTGTATGGTCACGTTTTCCTCTATCAGTTCCAAAGCGTTACATGTGGGAAGGAACGATGGGAAAAGGTAAATTGGGAAATTTAGTCTTAGTCCTGACAGTGACCTGGGGAATCTGCAGGGCAGCAGACACTTGTCAACGAAAACCAAGTGTCATGTTTTTTTACTTTTCTTGTCCATCAGCTGAGGAAGGTAACCAAATCTGTGACCACTCCTTTGTTCCTTCCATTGCAGTGTGAAGCTGGTGCTTTTTTTGTATTTAGTGGTAATTTATAGAAATCTGCTCCATCTTGGACTAGAACATACGCTACTGATGGAGAATAAGAAGCACAAAGATAGGCTGAACAGGTTTTTCTAGTGTAAATTTTGGTACTGTTTCAGTAGAGACACCAACAAGCTGGGTATACAAAGATGGTAGAATCTACAATATTTCTTTGAATGTTAATTTTCTTCTCTCCATGCTCTGGTACCCATGTGTTCTATACATAAACAGAATTTGAAACCTCAGCCATTGTGCTGAATCTGTCTTTGTTCATAATTGGCCATAGGGCTTTAAACTTAACTGCTGTGTGAATAAGAGCATCTTTTAGAATAGATACCTGTTCTCAACTGGAATATTGCCAGCGATGGAAAACAGGATAAATATGTTTGCTTCCTTTTATTAAATGTTAAATGCAATTGTAAAGTCCTTTATTATGGACTTTATTATATATTTATTATTATTAATGACTATATTATAGAACACTAATGTTTAGTATAATATGACTCCACTTTCGTGTTTTTTTTTTAAATAAATTATTATGACTTTTATAGGATATTAATCGAAAAAATACTAATGTGGTAGAATCGTGGGAAAGAAGTAAAGAGAAGCAATCCTACACTCACATCATCTCCAAAAATGCTTCCTTCACATTTACCTGGGCCTTTCAGAGAATAAACGAGGGCCAAGATGTAAGTATTTCTTCACAGCATGGCTTTCTTTGGACAGTCACTATCTGAGCTCTTGCCTTCTGTTAAAGCTCACAGGCTTCTTGTAGCGTTGAGTAGCTGTTACCATATAGTTTGTTGTGGTTTAACCCGACAGGTGGCTGAGCACCACATGGTCATTTGCTCACTCTCCCCTCTTCCCAGTGGGATGGGGGGAGAAATGGGATTAAAAGAAGTACAACTCATGGATTGAGCTATAAGTACTCATCCATAGAAAAAGAAACGGAGAATAGTTATGATAATATATGTATGTGTGTGAATGTATATAACAAGTGATGCACAAGCAATTGCTCACCACCCCCCAGCTGATGCCCAACGAGCCCCCCGAGCAGCAGAAGAGGGAGAGATGAACTCCCATCCACTTCAAAACTCCTTCTGCATGATGACATGTGGTATGGAATATCCCTTTGTCCATTTTAAGTCAGCTGTCCTAATTCTGTTCCCTCCCAACTCGTTTGACCCTTCGCTGAGAATGGCTGTGGTTCTGTACAACCTTGCTTAGCAGCAGCTATAAACATCAGTGTGTTATCAATGTTGTTTTTCTCCTAAACCCAAACCTTAGCGTCACACCAGACACTCTGAAGAAAACAATTGCATCCCAGCTGAAACTAAGACATAGGGTCACTCAGGAAGGAGCCGTGGGTAAACCACCCATGTTGGAAGTACATGCATAAGTCAGTGTCCATGTGCAATGGTGTGGTGGCACCAGGGTGGTTTCTTTGGCTCTCGTTCTAGAGCAGGCAGTTCATCAATGATGTGGCAAAGATCTACTCCATCACAGTGACTAACGCGGTGGATGGAGTCGCCTCCTCTTGCCGGGCCTGTGCGCTGGGCTCTGAGCAGTCTGGCTCATCCTGTGTGCCCTGCCCAGTGGGACACTACATCGAGAAGGAGACCAGCCAATGCAAGGAGTGTCCAGACAACACCTTCCTGTCCATCCACCAGGTCTACGGCAGGGAGGCCTGCATCCCGTGTGGGCCTGGCAGCAAGAGCACCAAGGTATGGAAGCTGTGATTGTCTCAGTGAAGGGCAGACTGGGTAGGTTGGAACACAAGCACTCAAAGGGCCAGCTTGGCTGCTTTTACTGCAGGTATGTGCCTTGTTAGCATGGGAGTGTTACTGTAACCAATTAACCCATTCTTTCAGATAGTCTAATTTTTGTTTCTGCACATATGATAAGATGATAAAATTGACCACACTGGCTCAAAAAATGGCCCATTTCAAGAAGCTACATTGGGACAGAGCATGAATAAGATAAACACTTAAGTTACTTGCACCTCAAACTGTCCCAAACCATGTGCAGTATTGTTCAGCAAGGACCTGCACAAGGACTTGAAGAACAGATCTGTTTTGTTCATATTATTCCAGTCTCCTTTTGGGTTCCTATTTTGTTACTGTTTCTTAAGCTCTGTTTCTTGGGTTTGCAAGATGCAAGTGTAAGTGAGGCCATGGTTCTGGTAAATCTACAGGGTTTTAAGCTTGAACACTGAGATCAGAAATATACCCACAAGAAAACAAAGCAACTCTACATTATCTTGGATAGCAGAAAGGCAAGGCTTAGGAACATCAAAGCCCTTCTGAGATGTGGTTGCAAGGAACTGAAGCAAGGATGGGAATTTTCTCAGGGGAAAGATGAATCACAGGAACAGGACAAATTCCCTTTTGTCCTTTAGCAAGGAAAGTAGTCCTGTCTGTTCCTCCTTGCTTTAACTCACAGTTGCCAGCTATATGGTTTGCTGCTGGTCCATAATTTCTCTTTTATGAATTCCTCTCCATCTCTGAAGGACCACTCTGCCTGCTTCAGTGACTGCTTGGTGACATACGTCAAGGATAACCAGACCCTGAGTTATGATTTTAGCAACCTCAGCCAGGTGGGCTCCTTAATGAGTGGGCCGAGCTTCACTTCCCGTGGGACCAAGTTCTTCCACTTCTTTAACATCAGCCTGTGTGGGAATGAGGTGAGCTCAGTGAGTGTTGAGGGGGTCAACCAAAGTGCAGTCTGTGTTGATGCTTGGTGGGATCACACTGAGGCAGTGTGTGCCATCACTGTGCAAATGCTTTCCTCTGTATCTTGCACCCTGTCAGATTTGGAGTGTACCAGAGAATATTGTCACGTACAACAATTGACATTTTGGAGCAGTACCAGATGATTATCCTAGGAAAGCTAATGCATGCAGTTTACATTGATGTTCATCCCTGTAAAGTTAGGAATTCTCTTCTCCATATACCAAAGGGTTTGCATGAGATGAGGCAAACCAGTAGTCATATTTCTTTACAGAATTTTGCATACTTTTGGGCTTAAATATGTACATATCCGATCTGGATTAGAGCCGATGACAATTAGATCCGCAAAGATACTCCCCTGTGGATCTGATCTTCATCTCTCAAACATTTTTCCCTGGTACTGCAGTACTATCAGACCCAGAGGATTGGGTCTGTGTGCTTGGCATTTTGGAGGGTCAAGCCTGCCAAATTTGTTGATTTGGCTTTCATTGCTGCTGCTCTGAGATTCTGACATTGGTCTCAGTATGTGACATTAATGCAGTCTTGAAGGCTGTGTATCTGCTTATGGATTTAATGTATTCATGCTTTGAGAATATTTTATCTGGTTTAAATCCCAAATAAAGAGGTGTTCTACAGTGTATTATTTACAGGCAATATGTTTTTTCTGTACAAGCCATTTTATTATGCTCTGCGAGTAAGCACTGTGCTGTCAAGATAAACAGAGAAAAGTGCTTCGTAGCACAAGTTTCTGATAAGACACATACTGGAGGTGACATCTTGTTTCTGATTCTAAACGAGGCTTTAATCTGAGCCTTCAGAATGACACAGTTTATTGCTGCAATTTGTTTCTCTCATGATAGAAATGTCGAGTTATTTCTAAGACGAATGAAGCTCATACAGTTTGCAGTGTCTCCCAAACTTTTTCACATCCTATCAACAACCAACAGCTTCCCCATTTTTCCTGATTGTCTGCAGGGTAAAAAGATGGCTATTTGCACTGACAATATCACAGATGTTACCCTGAAGGACATGGTTGCAGAATCAGAAGATTTTTCCAACTTTGTGGGAGCTTTTGTCTGTCAGTCCACCATCATCCCATCTGACAGCAAGGGTTTCCGAACAGCCCTGGCTCTTCAGTCCAATAGCCTTGCTGACAGGTTCTTAGGTACGTGGTTTGTGTTTTGCATATTGCTGCAAGTGAGTAATCTTACGGCTGGTCTGCTCTTGTCTGTATTAGTATTTCTTCCCTGTGTTTGGTCTTGTGGGTCCCATGGTGCATGGAATTTCAGCATAAAAATATGGAGAATGTAATTAAGAAGATCTCATTTTCTGTCATGTTTCCTGCCCACCTTGTGTAGAGCAAGACCAATCACTGGAGCAGTCCCTTTAGTCCAAGCGTTCCTGCCCATGCCAAGTCCCCATTCAGGCAATTTCATAAGAAGCTGGTGCTGGGGCATAATTAGGTGAGGTAAGAGAAGGCTTAGGGCAGTATGGGGCAGTGCACACCATCATGTCTTGCACTGCTCTGGCTCACAAGTTCCGGAGTCTAAGGCCAGAGCAGACAATGAAGTCATCTAGTCTGCTCACCTATCCATTACAGGCACAGAATGTTTGTACTTGCTGCCTGGCATTGAGCCCAGAAACTTGTTTTTGACAAAAGCACGTCTTTGCAAGAGCATTCCAAACCTGAACTTCTAAGACTAACAGCAATAAAAGCTTTTCTATAGTTGTTATTATTATACATTTCACTGGCCAAACACGGTCTCTATATTTTGAATTAAAACAGCTTTTTTTTCCCATTCGAATTTGCCTGGCTTCAGTTTTCATCACTTGTTTCCTGTTATTTTTTTTCTCCATTTCACAGCTACTTTTCTCTGCCTGGAGAAATATTTTGTACACTGGGGTCATCACACCTCCTCGTCACACCCTGCTTGTCTGCTCTTCTGATAAACTAAGCAGACCAAATTCTTCAAAGTCTCTTGCTAACATGGATTTCTCTCAAGCAGCTGAATACTGTTTGCGGCTCTTTCCATGGCCTCTTGTAACTTGGTATTTTCTTTTCTTAAAGTTTGGGCATCAGACTAGAATACTACTACAGCATTTAATTCACTGTAAAGACAATGAAAATCACTTCCATGTTTGTATTTATGTGCAAAATAGAATCTCTGAGCCCTTCCGAGCTCATGAGATTTCATGATGTCCTTTTGGTTCTGTTGTCCAGAGCCAAGACCTTTTTCAGAGTTACAATTTCCAAGGGACAATCTCTCTTCAAGACCAAGACCACGCTTCATCTCGTGCAGCACCTTGCTGCACTAAAATACGTTACGTTTCAGTGGGGCCAGCTTACCAAATGAATGAAGTTGCTCTGTTTTGTATTTCTATTCCTCTTGATCTTTGTCTCATCTGCACTTTACCAATAGTGACTGCATTGTTACTTGCAGATCACTGATGATAATCTTGCATTTTTGGACATTTTGGATCGATGCCTTGGGAAGATTGGGGTCATATCCCTTTTGATGACATTTTGCCATGGACAGATAATTTTATAATTATAATTATAAAAATAATTATTAAAATAATTATTAAAATACTTTTAATTCAGAGTATACACTTAATTGATATTACACTGCCAACTCTTTAATTAAAATCTCATATTATTAGTGAAATACTTGATAAATGTACATAATTTTCTTTAGCAACCAAATTCATCAGCACTCAAGGAATGAAATCAGATTTATTGAACAGAAGCTGTTCTGCACAAGTTCTTGTTGACTGTTTTTTTTAATGTACGTATGCATTAACTGAAACTCATCTTCCACTTCCCATTCCTGTTAATTTGCCACATTACATTAGCTACATTTCCATCTGCGGTTTACTTCTGTCCTTTCTGAATTTCTACACCATATTCCCTCATCAGTCTTCTGACATTTCACTAGTGTTAAATGCTCTGTTAAAGACAGATATCTCTAAGTGGGAGATCCTGTTGGCCTGGTTACTCTTAGATATGGGTTTGCTAATTTATATGTGCATCTCAGGTAGTTGCCAAAATGCTCTCTTGCTTCTGAAAAAATAAGGTGTACAATCATTATCTTGGAAAGCATGCAGGTAATCCCGATTTTCTCTCAGTACAGAGAAAACGTATCAAGATCTTCTGCATTTTCTGTACTACAGTTTTTACATTTTAAAATGCTTAAAGTTTGCCTTTGCCATCCGTAAGGTATATTTTATTTCTAGTATTTTTAAAAAGGACTCTTTTCCTTGAAGTCTTCAGCATCCATTATCATTTTTCTGTAACTCATAACTTTTGGTTTAAATAGATTGCTATTTGATTCTCTATTCCCTCCCTATGAAACTTCTTCCAATGTTTTTTTTTTTTTTTTTTTTGGTAATGGCTCCTTTACTGCTACTTTAATCCAAGGTAGACTCTTAGTCAAACAATTGTCATTCAAGAGAGAGCTGTTCTGGCTTTTTAACTATCTAATTAATATCTTCTGAGGAATACCATCTTTTTTCCTCACACTTGATTTTGCTTCTAGTGTTATTTTTAGAAATGGCACTTTTGGATGCCAACTTTACAGTACTGCGTATTGGATAGGAATATTCTCTCATTACCTTTTTAATATATTAAAGTCCCTTGGAGCTACATCTTCCAGTCTTCTGAATAACAAATGTTTGGTTTAGAACCAAATTTAAGATACCCTGTGCTAGATACAATATCATCAATAAGAGGAAATAATTATCAAAGGGACTCTAGTGTGTGTTCTCAGAATGGAGACCCCTTCCACAACAATGATGTTTTTCTGCATGTGTTCCCTATGGCTGCTGCAATGAGGTTCTTTTCTTTCTCTTTGTGTTGATGTGATGCTCTGTAGCAATACCTCACCTGCATGACCAGGCAGCGTTTCTGAGCACATTGATCCATGTACTTACACGATCACAGGCTTGGACAGACTCAAGAATGCAGTCAGGGTGTCTGAACTGTTGGAAGAAAAGGCGAAAACTCTTGTCTTCAGTCTTCCCATCAGTCGCTGGTTTCTTTTTACAGTTCTAGCAATTTTTCACCTCGCTAGAAGGATGCAACCTGCCCCATTTGTACAGCTCCCACTTCTGAAATGTTGCAGTGCAGGATCAATATTTTCTGTCTTCTCTGGTTCATGGGATAAAAAGGATTTCAGAATGTGTGTTAAGTTTTCCTCTTTCTCAGATCTCCTCCAAAGCTCATGCAGACCTGTGTAACCTTTATTATTCCACACATCCACCCGTTTGTAGCAAGATGTGCCATCAGGGCTTTCCTATGAATCCATAATCCTTCTGAATCTTTTCACTGAAGTTTTCTTCCTGCAATGCTAGAGATTGCTCAGGAAGTTGTGATTACATTGTGTTAGGGTTATACACAAAAGCATTACATTCAAGGCATATGGTTTGAGCAGCTGACAGTACTGGATGATTTCCAGAAGTCCTTTCCCAAACTGAGTTATTTTATTATTCTGTGATATCTCCTGAAAGATGTAAATTCAGACAAAAAGAGTATAATCCATGTACACTATTATTATTATTATTAATATTTTCTGTATGAGAAAATCAGACTGTGTGAGGAACATACAAATCTGCAATCTCAGTTAGAATAAAGGAAAATGTATAATGTATAACAATGCCGTTAAATGCTATTAAGTGAGAACCATACCTCGCAGACAGAAAACATTGCACGTGAACCCCTCAGAAATCCATCCCTATCTTGTTCCTTTCATTTTTATTTTCTTAAATTTTAGGAGCTACTGTTGAAACAACGCTGGAAAATATCAGTGTCAAGACAGACACACTCCCTCCCTCTCCAAGCAAAGTACCTGATGTGCATTTCTTTTACAAGTAGGTAAAAAATCCTGCTAATTGGTACCTCAACTTTCATTTGCTGAAAGGAAACTAAAGCTGTGAGGGAAGATCTTTAATGCACTTTTAATCTTTATTGCTTTAGTCAATATTTGGTTGATATTGGTTGACACGTTGAAGAATATTTTATGAAATCAGCCAACTCTGTTTGCTCAAGTCTAAATTACACTTGATGTAATCCAACTTTGATTAATCCAAGTGCCACTTCCAATGTCATGTTACTTTCCATAATTTCTCGTATGTGATTTTGATATGTTCACTTTCTAGTGTATATTTTTTTTCACAGTTATTTGTATTTTTTGATGTTACAAAAATGAATGTATCGATGTTAAAAATAATTGTTCCAAGTTGCTCAGTTGTTAGCACAATTTTCTTATTCACTCTCCTCCATAAAAAGAATTTGAGTAATAATTAGCTCAAATATCACCTCAATTAGGATGTCTTTATGCTGCATGTGAACTGACTTTGTATGTTTGCTCTCTGGAGCTGTGGGGATATTCAGGTTATTCTAAGGCACATACCTACATTTGCTGTACCAATTGGCTCTCAATGTTGGCTTCAGTGCTAGATCTTAATTCGCTATACCAATTCAGGTTTCAACACTTCATGCATACTCAAACACATTTTCTTGACTGATATTGCATACTGGACCCTGCAGCAGTGACCCTACTTTGAGAATATTATAAACTTAATTTACAATGTTAGTCTTTTTGGAATAACATCCTCCTTACATTCTGCTGTTTCAGGAACAGTGTGATTCTAGAGTTCCTGGCCAAGAAAAAGCTATCAGAAACTCTCCATCAGAGTAACAAAGCAATTCTGTTTTTTAATCTTTCTTTCTTATTTTGTGGGCAGGCTTATTCCTTTGCTTGGCAGAATTCAAACTAGCTAGGAAAACCAAGCAGTTCCCCGAGTGCCATCTCAGAGTACTTTGGGATTTGAATGATGTAATGAAACCTAACCAGCTTCTGTTCCTCCTTTTTAATCTTCCAGCTGGCAAAAGCAAAAGTGACATGGCAAAGAGCGTTACATTAGTATTGTGGGTTGATGAATGGATGTAGACCTATGAAACAGCAGCATGTATTTACGGAAGTGGAAACACTACTGACTGCACATTTTTCCTCCTGTTTCATATTAGGTCTTCAACAGCGACAACCTCTTGTGAAGATGGTCGTGCAACTGTTGTGACAATGAGATGCAACCCCAACAAACCAGATCAAGGAGAGCTTTCTGTGCCCAGGTATTTAATTGTTTGTGTCCCAGTAGTGCCTAAAAGCTCTTTTTTTTTTCCTACAGGAAACCTTTACAAAACTCAGTAGGAACTGTATACTTAACAACAATGAGAAGTGCTGTCTCTCTCATTTAACCTGCTAGGAAGTCTCACTCACTTCTCCTCCAGAGCTGTCAAAGCCCATCTTAGTCCATCTGGACATTACTATAAATATATTGATCATACATACCCTCACTCATCCTCCTTCTCAAAAGCTAACAGTGTGGGATGTGTGGGGTCCTCTTTGGGACAGGTTATCTATGCCCACCTGAACAAAGCCAAAGAGGCAGCTGCTTCACACATGACAGCTGAGTGACTCCTGTTTGAATGCCTTTGGAGATGTTTACTCAGTTTCTTAGGGCCTCGACACACTGCAAATTACACTGGGCAACAAGTCAACATCTATCAAATGCTAAGTAAATCTCCTTCGGGTGTGAGTCCTTGCTTTCTAGCATTTTGGGTTTAACACAGTGTGATAACTCACCAGTAGTGAGAGGAGTAAACAGTTTTGCTTTTAACAGCGTGAGCATAGACAGAAACAGCACACAGCTGACGCTGACATGACGTACCTTATCTCATTTCCTGTTGACATCTCCCTTCCTAGCCCCACTTTGATTAACTCAGCAGTCAGACAGCTATTTTCAAGTAAGTAGTGAGGTACCTGATAAATGTCAAGTAGTATTGCACATAACTCTTTGATCTCCCAGACACAGCGTTTAGTATCACGGGAAGTTGCAGTACGAGGTGAAAGGTATAAAAGAGGAGAAAGATCTGTCAATGGTCTTATCATGTATGGCAAAAAAACACTGCATTATCCAGAGACAATAGTTATCAATTATTCAAATTGAGGTAAGCCAGAATTGGCTTTTAGTTTTGTGGACTTATTAGTCCTTTAGATCAGAAAACAGATTCCCAGATGATACAACAAAAACATTTACATCATTTTTTCTGCATGGGTATATAACACATTTACACAACCCATCTTCTTGCACAGACTGTCACTACTGCTGTTAGAACTGCTGCAGTTCATAGAATCATAGAATCATAGAATGGTCTGGGTTGAAAAGGACCTCAAAGATCATCTATTTTCAAGCCCCCTGCTGAGTGCAGGGTCGCCAACCACTAGACCAGGCTGCCCTGAGCCACCTCCAGCCTGGCTTTGAATACCTTCAGGGACAGGGCATCCACAACCTCCCTGGGCAACCTGTTCCAGTGCGTCACCACCTTCTAAGTGAAAAACTTCCTCCTAATATCTAACCTACATCTCCCCTGTCTCAGTTTAAAACCATTCCCCCTTGTCCTATCGCTATCCACCCTCGTGAAGAATCGTTCCCCCTCCTGTTTATATGCTCAGTTGTCAGGAAGAAAAGCTGCATGAATGCCCTAGCACTGCCACTACAGCTTTGTTCTGCTGGTTGAATGCATAATAAACTCATTAGTCTCTCTTAGACAAACTGTTATCTCTTCATTAGCTGGTGAACATCTTCCTAGTAATTAACTGTGACAGGACAGGTCCATTCCATATGGATGACATCACCCAGGCATCATTTTAACAAGAGCAGGAACCAACTTGTAGCATTCATGGGGAACAGTCACCCAGTGCAGTAGAATAGTGAGAGAGGCACACGCCAGACTAACTCGTGCTGGTGAAACGTTAGAGTAGTTCTGCTGCCCCAAGGCTTACTTCTCTTCAGTGCATGGGTAGCACACACTGACAGGAACTGAACTGTTTTTCTAGACCTTTGGTAGCCCAACATCTGTTTTTATTTGAGAGGGCATTTTATAAACTGGGAAAAAATTTTCCCCCAGATTTTTCCATCTGCTGACTTGATAGATGTTTACCTATCTGTTGTACTTAACCATTACCAATCTTCAGCAACAGAATGTAGAGTGAAGATGCAAACTCCAGAGTGTTTCATAAATGATAACTATGCTTTGCTCTCCTCCTAGCTCATGCCCTGCTGGCACTTGTGATGGATGCACTTTCTACTTTGTATGGGAAAGTGCAGAAGCTTGCCCTCTGTGCACAGAGCAAGACTACCATGAGATTGAGGGAGCCTGCAAAAAAGGATTTCAGGTACAGCATCTCCAGCTCCAAGTCATGTATGTTAATTTGGGTAAAACTTGAAAGCTGTTGAAATTCTTTGTGCAAGTGGACATGTTAAGTTCAGGTAGAGCGGGGGATCTCAGGCTGTGTTGAGACTCAGGAATATTTGTGCCCATGGCGGCTCTCCTTTAGGTTGTGTCTGTATGGGTAAGACCTAAACTCTAGATGCATTCCTACATGCAAGCAAGCTGTTTGTAGAATGAAGTGCCTAAAGGACATCGATCCTTAGGTAGCCATAATCACCATGGCAGACTAGACAGATTTCAGTTTAGAAATTCATCTTTCCTCGTTTGCAATGTTTTTGCTATTGCCTTCTCTAACCAAATATTAGGTAATCCTTTCACTGGCTCAGAAATGCCCTGTTGATAAACATCTCCAAAGCAAGCACAGCTAATTCACAATCCCTGTCCAAACCAAAGTGTGTCAAGTGAGGATCAGTAAAGAAGAGGAAACCTTTTTGCCATATTTGAACCTACAACTACAATCAAGGGGACAACTGAGTAGGCAGTATGACTGAAAACCATGCACATGCTTTGGTTTTCTTTTGCTGAAAAGATGTCTAACCCATTTACCAAAAAACAGGTTGTTTCTTTCAGCTGTAAATAGTTCTCTGTTTTCCTACACACAGTTCATATTTTGGTGTTCTATGATTTCTATTTGAAAGGAAACCTTGTATGTATGGAATGAACCGAAGCATTGCATTAAAGGGGTTCCCTTGCCAGAGAAAAGGACCAGCACTTGTGAAACAGTGGATTTTTGGCTAAAGGTTGGAGCTGGTGTTGGTGCTTTCACTGCTGTTCTGCTGATAGCCTTGACCTGCTATTTTTGGAAGAAGAACCAGAAGTAAGTGCTGCAACTTGTGTTGCATATAAAAGTAAGCTTGATGTATTGAACAAAAGGACATTTCATGGATCTGACCTTATTGACAATGTTGATGAAAAATACCATGCTCGATCAGTTTGTTGATCGACCAAGCTGAGTTTTCTTCTGGCAATGGCTTTCAAAAACACTAGAATGAAAAAAAAAGAAAATCCTCAATAATTTGTTATGGGATGATTTCCTGACAGGAGCTGTCTTTTTAACCCTCAAGAGTTTGAGGTTGACTAAGTCCTCAACCAACATGGTTTTCTCAAGGTATGAAGACCAAAAGTGTATTTCTTCAGTCTAACTCATACCTTTCAGCAAGACTTCAGATAATATAAATTATAAAATATTTGAGAGTGGGACATTTGTAAAAAACAAAAACCAAAAAACCACCAACAACGAAAAACCCAACTAAAAGAATACCTGTCTGGCTTCCTATCCTCAGGCTGGAGTATAAATATTCCAAATTAGTGATGACAGCGAACTCAAAAGAGTGTGAGCTGCCAGCTGCTGACAGTTGTGCTATAATGGAGGGAGAAGATAATGAAGAAGAAATAGTGTATTCAAATAAGCAGTCGCTGCTGGGGAAGCTCAAGTCCTTGGCAACAAAGGTAAGTGGTAATTAGTACTATTAATGCTAAAAATAATTATTACCATTATTTATCACTGGACATGATGAGGCTGTGATGCTGATTTGCATGGTGCTTTGTGTAGCTTCAGGCACACACATCACCCAGTTTGCTCTCGACCTGCTGAAATCCACAGTGTGAGTAATGGTAAATGTTGCAGGGATTTGAAGAAATGCTTTCTCTTCTGTAGGGAGCTTCCTGAAACATTCTTTATTGTATTGGGCCATGCCTAAAAAGAGACATGGGAAACCTCGCTTCCTGGATTCCTACCAGATACCTCCACTGGAGCTATCACAGCTATTATAGATACAGGAAATTAACATCAGGAACACAGCCATCAGTCAGCTGCTTGCACCTCACCTGGGCTGACTTCATGGCTGACTTGAGAGCCATAATTTTCAGTATTATAGTATTCAGATGAAGAGAAGCATCAGCTAAAGTCTGTCACCCAGTACAGCAACCTCCTCCATTTTGTTGGAGAGCAATAGCACTAAGCATTTTTTGCAGCGTGTGATGCAGGGTTGTTATATGTCTGAATTCCTAGCACAAAGGTCTTTTATGTCCTTTGATTATTTCTCACAGGAGCAACAGAGGACTGTCATGGTAGATCCTACAAGCATTTTGATCTTTTTTCCTAATGCTTTGCAGTCAGTGTTGTCTTTAAGGGAGTCCAGCTGGGGTATCTGTTTTTACAGGAAAAGGGTGGATGACATTTTCCCTTTCACAAAATTTCTTCAACAATAATAATATGTAGAATCTTTTGAAAAGTGACTTTTTTTCTTTCTTGTCTAAATACTATTTCAGAAAGTTGAATTTTGAGGTTTTTTTTTCTCATGTTAATTGTTTTCCTTTCTGTGATTGAGTGCAATGCAATGTAATTGTGTGTCCTTTCTTTTCCGTTATTTTTCCTTTCTCTTTGTTGTCTTATATTTTTATTAGAATGCTTTCCTCTTTCCACGTACCTGTTCCCCAGGTCTCCCTCCTAGGAGATTGTACACAGCTAATATGCAGAACTTCCTCTTGCCACCACCTTGACTATTTGTCTTGTAAAGTCAGTACCTTTCCTTGTGGAAAGGTGAAGAAATGTAATGCTAAGGATTTTGAAAATGTAAATAAAATGAAAGTACATCAAATTTTGTGGAGCTTTTACAACAATGGAAGTAGATTCCATTTTGAATCCTATGGGAATAACTTTCCAGTAGGACTCTGTAGAATATAGGATGGATTTTTTTGTGTGCATGAAATGGCTTGGCTGGCTGTGGCTGAGTGTGATGACCAATGCTGCTGAGGGTTATGTTTTGCTGTACGTTTGATAACTGTAAAAGCTTTGCTGACTCAATTTGCAGCACCAACCACTGGCTCCTGCCTGATTAGAAGTATAGAGATGAGAGTGTGGGAGAAATTTTTTTTTCCTTTCTTTTTTTCTTTAAAGTAAGCATTAGTGCTGTAGTATTCAGACCACTTGAATGGTTAGAAACTCAAAAAGAGTTTTTTAAAGTTTCTGTATCTATTGTAACAGGCTCCCTGAGTATTCTCTCCTTTTAAACAAGCCTGTCAGATATTTCTAAGCTGATTCCTTTTTTCCTAGTAGGTAATCGTAGCTGGCAAATTCAGCTTACAGTACCTCATTAGCGTACTGAAATCTGTGTCCTGTATCCCTGCAGATAACCAGAATTTAATATATATTTATCCAAAACAAATGTTACAGGTATCATTTTTCATTTATGGAAAAGATGAAGAAATTCATCTCCTGATGCATTTGCATGTAAAATACAGAAAAAAATATGTAGAGAAAAGCAGGGGAGAAAAAGAGGAGACATTTAAATGGAGAGAGAAAGAAATAACTATCCTAACTATATGCTTGTGCTACGGGCAATGGCATTTCTACGAGACAAAACATCTAATGAAGCTATTAATGGCTCTGAGTACCCAAGCAGTTTAGGGCTAGGACTGTAATATAGAAAGAAATAACTATTATTTTTAATGAGAATATGGAAGTTAAAGAATCGTGAAACTGCCTCAGGTTGGAGGCTGTTCTAGTTCCATCTGTTGTCTCAAGCATAACAATTCTGGGCCCTTCAGAAGAAGAAATATATTCTCTGCTGTAGGCAAGCGTAGGACAATTTTCCCTCCTGCTCCTTCTCACATCTGCACCAGACTGTCCTGATCTCTGATGGAGACTGCTTAAAGGACAAGAACATGTGTTAACGTAGTTCCCATGTTTGTGTACATCAACTAATAAAAAAGATAGGTACATGCTGCAAGAGCCAGCACTTCCCAGTGAGTAGCTTTGGGCTCTTAGGTAGCTCCTCTGTGGGCTGTTTGTTGTCCTCACTTCACACCCTGATACCTGCTGGACACATGGGCTGAGCTCTCACCCAGCAGGAAAAAAAGAACAAAGCAACCTTCTGGCCTTGGTTTTTAGGTGGCAGAGGGTTTGTAGGCTTTCTGTCTTGCGACAAAGTAGAAGTAGGAATGGGAATCCAGGAGTTGGGCAGTGGTGTTCACATTTACAGGCTTTACTTGAAACATTTTTTTTAAGTAGCAAACAAATTACTAAATAATCATAAACATAGATATGGTTATCTTACAATTCCCTACCTCTGGCTAACTGTCCTGTACTATGAGCATGAAACGCAAACCTTCCCTGCACCCTCTAAAGAAAGTACCATGAAAAATTTTCTTTTTCTCTTCCTGGCAGAATTCTTGGCTTTTCTCTTCTTCACATAATTTTTATTATTTTGCCTTTTTTTTTACAGAATTAGTGGTGCTATTAAATAATAATGAGTCAAACGGTGCTCTTTGTTACTGTGGTAGAAACAAAGTCTTTGGCAAAGGCTGCTCTGGAGTTATTAAGAGAAGTGGCTGTAGCAACTTCACTAGGTGGAATGAATTAGGAGAATCCCGGCTGATGGTAGCCTGTCTTTTCCATTGCAGGAAAAAGAAGATCACTTTGAATCTGTTCAGCTGAAATCTTCAAGATCCCAGAATATATGAAGAATTAATGCTGCCTTCAAAGAAACAAACCTGATTTCTATTTTTACAGGACCATATTTTAAACATACTCTGGCACACATTGCAGTAGTGATCTCGGTCAGAAATGCTCAGCCATTTAGGAAGAAAGAAGACAGGAAGCAAACCAGAAAATTGGATTGCCTTATCATGTGATTGAGTACCTTGCCAAAAAAAAAAAACAAACCCAAACAGATGCTTGGATTCCATACTGGGAATGAAATTCAACTCAGGAAGAGATATACATACTGCAAATAACATTGTTTTTCTGCATTCACCTGGGCATTGCTCAGGCATGCCGTGTGATTTATAGGTACCTTTCATTTCCTATCTCTCCTTCTACACATATTCATAAGAAATGATTTTCAGAGAGGCCTGAATCCTCCTGCAAAGGCTGTGTGTAGTCCCTTAGTAGCATACCTGTGAGTTCTCTTAAAATCAAAATTGTGAATGGTACGGGTTACAAGCTTCAGGTGAGTTCTGAACTTAAGAGAATGCTTTTGATTTTAATGGTTTGGAGGGCTTGGTGGTCTGCCCTTGGCATCTAATGCAAGAGGCATGGTTCTGCACCTGTAAGTTGAACCCTTTCTGTTGCCTAGTTCATGGCAATCAGGGCTGAAGTAAAAACTGATGTTACTGAGTTTAAATGTGCTAACTGCTGCTGTATAAATTGCAGATCTGGGCCCATGATTTTATAGGCAGTGGTAAGGTCAAGCTCTTTGAAGACAGGGAAAGTGATAGCTACAGTGCAATTTGCACTCAGCGCTCTCTGTGGAAGCTTGTCCTTTCAAGAGAGGTTGTTGGCAGTTTCACTCCCCTCCCTTGGGCTGCCAATATGTCACCTTCCCCTCGAGTGCAAGCCAGCAAAACCTGAACTGTGGAAATAAAGTGTGAAATCCCCACTTTTGGAGATCAGAGATCAGCTTTATCAGCTGATAGACTTATTAGAAGCACTCAGCTGCATCTGTTCCTGGCCCCAGGCAAGGAACAAGGATGAATGCCCAGGGGAGCTGAGTGTGGTTGTGCTCTTAGGCAGCTCAGCATCTAAATGTTTCCTACTGTCAGTGCAAGTAACTGCTTTGAAATGAGGGCACAAAGTGGTTCCTTGAGAACTGGAAGCTAGATGGACTTCTTCATGAAATCAGCCACTTTGTAAGCATGAGTTCTTCATAAAGCCCACCCCGATCATGTCCTGGAATTCTCACTGAAGTCAAACTCAAAGGAGTCTGAAACTTAGGCAAAAAATATTTATGAAAAAATATGCAAGGCTTGTATAGAGCCAGGAGAAAATGAGGAACCAATTTTATCCTGACCTCTGGTCAGACTCGTATTTCCGCTGCAGTAAAATTATGTGAATTGTGGAATGCATCAAAGCCAGAAGAGACACATGGGCAGGAATGGTCTTTTTATTATAAGGAATATAGATTTTTTGGTTTTATATGACTGAGCTATATCTATAAAAGAGGGCCCACTTTTAAGTAAAATTTAAAATAGATTGAATTTTCTGCACTCTAAATACTTTATTATACTACACACGTGGAGAAAAATTTTATGAAGTTTAGATTTTTTCTTTATTTAGGGAAAATTCAGCTCAGTTATTTTATATCTCCTGTCATGGAACACAGGCTTTGCTCTTTTGATGGGAGATACTTCAGGCATCTTTGCAGAAGTGGTGTACATTTTTTGTTCTTCTTGAAAAGGCACTTCACTTTCCCAACAAAGATTTTTATGGGGTATTGTTGAATGTATATTAAATACGCATTCTTTTTTGTATATTTTGTACCATGGCACACTTATTATTGTACATTGTATTTGTCGTCATGATGTCATTTATATATGGTTGTCAAAGATTATATGCTCATGGAGTAATTGGCTATGGCTTTGGGATTTCACTTCTTGGATCTTTTATGAAAAGGGTTTTTATGTTGTTGGTTTTTATGCAACTGGTGTGCTGTAGCATCAAAGATATATATCTGATGGGCATTCATAAAATAAAGTGAAAATATATTTGAAATTTTGGACTTGAGGTATTTGATGGAACTACAGTCTTTTCTGAATGCTTGCAGTCTTCAGTGGTGACTAGAGCTTTGTGCTGCCACCAAATTGCACGAGTCAACATCTCCTTATTTTTTTTTTCCCCTTCTCTTTCCATATGTTTTCCAAACCATATTGCAGTTCATTCTCTGGAACAACATTTATTCTTTCAGATATCTGCAGTGTAAAAATGCCTTAATGTTTCTGTACTGTGTTTCTTTTTACGTAATAACAGAGAAGGTTTTTTTTGGTTCCTTTTCTCTTTCCCTTTTGTTTTCTGAATCAAGTAGAAAGTGGCCATTTTTCATTAGCTCTGATAGACTTTGCTGGATGACCGTTTGCAGCTCTGCTCCCAAAAGGTTTGTCATGATATTGTTCAAAACTCTTCCAGGCAGCTCTATAGTGTATCTGATGCAGTGCTACCACACTGAGATACAAACAAATAATGTAGACTTTATTTATTTTAAAATAAGAAATCAGCATTTTCTACAATTAAGCCAGTTAAAACTGGCATATTTTGCTGACCTTTACAGTCTTTTCTTTCAGTTAAAGACATAGGGAGGGGAAGTTTTTATTTTCCCATGAGAGGTAAATTTTGGAAGCCTTTAACATTTCATTAAGAAATCATCTGTCTGTGACCTGTTCTAGTACTTAGAGCAACCTCCCTCTTTTCTCCCACATGGAATCACATTAGAAACTGTTATTTGATGCCATAAAACAATGTGAATTGGTCTGTTATGTGTTTAGTTGATTAAATGGAATGCATTTTATTGCTGCATTTGCATGCTTTTCTTTGAAATCTGGAGTCAAGCAACTGAATCTCTTTGAGGATTAAGCACATTTTATGGTGTCTCTGTATTAATTATTGGCAAATTAAGCACAATGTTATTGTCTTAGATTTGACAGCACTTGCTAGGGGGTGAAATACACAGAGAATGTATTCTATCTGGGTTCTGATTATATGAGTTGATGTTTGTAGTATGTAACAGGATTTATTTTAAATCTAGGTTTTGGGAAAATTAAATGTCTTAGAGCCACAAAGAGGGGTTATCTAGTAGCTTCAAAGAGTTGCCATCTTTGTTCAAAAAAAAAAAAAATTACTCTTTAAAAAGAAGTTTTTGGAACCTTCATTAATAAAGGGAAATATTTTCAGCGTTTTGTTTGCTCATCCAGCCAGAGCCAGTAAGGCCCATAAAACAGAGATAGCTGATTGCAATCAGACAAGACAGGAGATGTTACTATTTAGGACCGTGGTTGTTGACTCATCTCCAGTAGTGACCACAGCATATGCTTCAATGTAAGAGTAAAAGCAGATGTGCCAATGGCAAAGACATTTCTTCTGAAGCAAGGAATGCAGCTAGTTGGTCCATATCAAGAAGCATGAAGGACTTAAACTGATATTCTAGGTAATGATAAGCCTTAAGAGAAAACTTTTTTGGTGGTGCTCTCTCTTAAGTCTTTCCCCTTGCCTAACTTTCTCACAGAATTATTTGTTTCTATTTCTTGTTGCTTCGGAATGCATGGGAACTGTGTTTCACGGGCAAATATGCAGGGGATAGAATTAGAAATAAGATTTGCAAGGTCAAACTCATCCTACCATATATATCATGTGTCACAAAAAATGGTGATGTCTCCAGACACCTGACTGGCTCTGCCCACACTGAATATATGTAGCTGGGAAGAAGGAGATGTGAAAAGTGACTTGACCATCAGCTGTCACCATAGTTTGGTATATATAAAGTTGGACCTCACCAGGACGAAAGGTCCCGTATGCTGTGAAGCTGATGCTCTAACAGCACCTAAAAACCTAAGTGAGGCTGTGTGGGTGGGTGTTTTCTATGTGTTTCCTTTAATAAAAGAAGCAAGAGTGACCTCTGAGAGTGCTGGTGTTATGTACAGCCCCTTCTTGCCTATGCCATTTACTTAGTGGCAGCAGAAGGCAGAAGACTGATGTTCCCAGCCTTCTCCCTACCATTGCTTCCTTCCCATCTTTCCTATTGCAAGAAAAATCCAGCCTGGCTTTGGCATCTTTAGTACTTGAAGTGGCAACAGTGAGTTTTTGTCTGGTTGTTGAGAAGCTTTTAGGTGGCTCTGGGCATACAACTCTCAGATTGCAAACTGCAAATGCTGATGGGTAGACAGTGACATCATGACACCAAGCGCTAAACACCTGCACTTGGTGTTGAGCTAAGGAGTTCTCTCTGTCTCCCTTTTCTTAGGAGTACTAATAGTGTGGAGGGTTGCATCAGAAAAGTTCTTATCCAGGGCTCAGATTTCTGGGTGGAACCAGTATATTTTGGACTTTTTGCATGGATTTTGTTTTTTTTTTGTATTTGTTTTGTTCAAGCAGAACATGATATTTTTAAAGTAGGATTTGGTTATTTGGAAAAACTAGTTTTTCACTTTGAAAAAAAAAGGCTTCCTTTTGGAATTTCTTAGACTATGACTAAAACCAGTGTATTTAGTTAGTTCAGGAAAAACGATCACTGAGAGACAAAAGGATTTTTGTTTTTGCTTACAAATTTTGGTCAGAACTTCAAAAAATAAGCACTTCCCCTATCAACTTCACCCCCTCAAAAAATCACAACCACCACCACCAAAACCAAATAGTTTCCTTTACTTCAAATAGAACTGTGATGATTTTTTTGAGTCTTAATTTTCTGCTCAACCAGAAGATTCTTCAGGTTTCCAGCTAGGGTGCTCGGGGCTCCCATGCACTATGTAAGGAACCATGGCATCACCCATGGTGCTTTGAGGTGATTTACTGAATTGTTTACATTTGATAGGAGCACTGAAGAGAGCGAAAGGGTTTTGTACAAAAGGAAACAAAATCTTTTTATTGTTTAAAATTAGAGAAACTCAAATGATGGTGTGAAAGAACAGAAATAATAATAATAATAAATAACTAATCATAATATGACATTTCTCCAAAGATTTTTTTTCCTAGTCTAGTGTGCAAAGATTTTGCCAGACTATGACATTTTTCTTTTTGTTTCGCTCTGTTTTGAAACTGGATTACTTGAAGCATTGGGCAATATCAGATAACCTGCATCCAGCAGAAAGCAGTGAAAACCTTTTAAAAAACAGGTCTAAGTAAAATATAAGAAAGTCTGGAACATTCAGTGGGGATGGAACTCCAGCGGCTCATGTGGTTTTATTTTGTGTGTGTTAAAAGCCCACAAGCAAATGGCTTTCAAACCACCTATGTTAGAATTCATAACGTGTTCTGACACAGACACTGGGTCATTTTCTCAGTAGTGCTATCAAAATGAACGAAACCTCTGGGACAGTGAGATCCTCTCCTGCTATAAATTGATGCCAATTTAGATTCTAGGGGTGCAGCTGGTCTGACACAATGCCTGTCATTTCAGTGTAAACTCTGTGATCTGAGCAAGCTTGTTTAGGGATATTTATCATGCTTAGGGATATTTATCTCAGTCTAAAGTAGCAGTCCAAGAGAAGTCGGGGGACTCTCTACTGAATACAAAGGGAGAAGAGGTTGACTATCTCATATGTAGCTCTATATTGCAGATAGTGAATGTTAGATGATGTAGATTTGAGCCTGCTACTTGCTTTCCATACGAATTGAGAAGAAATTCTTTCTGGCTTGGGCGTTTTTAAGATCTTCATAAAGATAATGTTGATGCAAGGACATTAATATTACGATCAGATACTCTGACCTTTTGCCACAATGTAAAGTTTCTTAGCACACAATAAAGCTTACAAAAGTCAAATGAATGTCGCTGCTCAATCTGAGATACTTTAAGGGGTCTTGATTGAGAAAGCAAGACTCCCAGACTGTCAAACCATGATGTCTGTGCTGTGTATCAAGGTAGGAACCAAGCCTGAAGCACCTGGCACTTTGGAGCTTTTGGAGAGAAAGAAACTGACTCCGTGGGCTCCAATGTCTGTTTTGGGCAAGCCATCAAGATTTTGGTACTGACCAGCTCTATGATGCAGAGGGCTGCCTGCGTAGCCAGCTGAAGGAGTGTAGATATCAAAAGATCTTCACTGGTGAACGCATGGATACACAAAAAAAATTCATCTACCTATGAGTAGGAATTTTAATAACCGGTGTCTTTCATTTTTGCACTTTAAATAACAACTGCTTTGTTTGCCAGTTCAGCCCTAGTGACTTGCACCTTTCCAGAAGTGTGTAAAAACATCTGAAATTGGGCTCAAGAGAACTTGTACATCCAACAGCACGTATCGCTAGTATCTGCCTTTCAAGCCTCAGTGGTGTTGCCTTTGAATTCAGTGAGAATTTTGCTATTGACCTCAGCTGGAATGAGATCAACGGGAACAAGCCCTTAGGTAAATATGCCTAGGCACATTAATCAAAGGTGTTTTTGTTTCCTTAATGTCTTACTGGACCAGGAAAATGGAGGATTTCAGATTGTTCCAACAGAGTGAGGGTGGCTCTCAGAGAGTGGTTATAAAATCAGATATTTTGCAGTGGTCTAAGTAGCTGCTATGTGTGTACTGAATTGTTTGATTTGAATGCAAAGGTCACCCCAGAGACAGGTGTAAATGTCTTCTGGATTGCTCTTTTGTTACTTTTTTTGCCTTTGTGTCTCTGCGGTGCTCCAATTACCTCTTACAGCACTGGTGATATGGAACCAGCTTTGTTTTGGCTGGAGGTATAAAACAGTCTAGGCTAATTTTCTGACACATTTTCTTCTCTCTCTTTGCCAACCTAGCCTAAAATGTCTTTGCTTTTTATATGCTACCAGTCTACAGTGTGCGCGACAGATTTAAATCATGCCAAATGGGTGAACCAGTGATCAAAGTTTTGTTGCTAATGTCTCATTGAGATGCAATTAGACATTTTCACATTTGGAAATTATCCTGCATTTTATTAACAAGAGAAGCACTTGAGATGCTTTAATGACGTGTTTAATTTTTTCAAAGAGAGGGAATTTATACTTGGCCCTGACAAAGCATTCATCATAATCACCTGTTTTGTGATGTGGATTCTGTAACTCAGGCACACTCCCATACACGTATATGTGGATACATACACACTATTCATGCAGGCTTTTTACCCTTTCTACCTACCCTACTGTTTAAGAAAAAACTCTCAAGAAGATAATGACCTTGAAGGAGGAAGAAACAAAAATGAAACCATACTGAAAAACTTTTATCTTTTTATTATTGGTGCCTTTACATTAATACTGCTGTTTTGTGCTGAGAAAACCAGTCTGTTACATGTAAGGTAACTGTAATATACAACATAGAAATGCAGTCTAAGTTAATTACAACAAGGAACTACAAAAAATATCGTAGGAAAGAAGTCACCTAACATTGCAACTGTGCTTGCAACAAATCACTCCCTTACTGTAGGACTATGCACATTGTGAACCATGGTTATTTACATATCCCTTAAGACCATTAACAACAGAAGGGCTAAAATCAGTCTAAAAAGTTCCAGAACATCACTATATACTGTACAATCCTCAAAAATAATTTATTACACTGTTTCTAAAAAAAGGTACTAGTTTTCCTTTGTTTTCTTTTGTTTTCTGGTGTTTTCCGAAGTGCACAACATGTGCAAAATTTTGCCTAACAGTCTAAAAACTCAAGAACTGAACCGCAAGTCACAATCACAGAGATGAGGTGGTGGAGTCCAGGACTTCCCTTCCATTGCAGACAGTTGGCACGTACATACTGGCAGATGCTGAAAGAGAAAGAGGGGAAAATCAACTGATGTCTTGGGGACAGAAAGTCACAGCAACACACAGGATTAGAATTTGGATGATCTCAACCATCTCACCCAATTTAACCGAGATGCCCTGTGAGAAGTCAGTACAGGTGACACCAACAGTGCAGCTGATGGAGGTTTGCTTGCACCTCTACAAGTCAATGCAGATCTAAGGCTGAACCTCCTGGAGGAACCTGATTGCTATTTGCTGAGTGTTATGAGAGGTTGGGATGAGTAAGCTTGTGTAAGAAGTGCCTGAATAAAATGCATTTTTTGGAGGATTTTGGACCACTGGGCCTCACAAAATTGAATTTTGCATGGTAGTGTGAGCCAGTGTCTCTAGACTAGTACAAAGATGCCTTTGTGGAGTAAAAAGTGAACCTTGGGATTTTTGTTCCTTATTAGCAGGAAATTGCAAGGTCTGATCCTACAAGCTTCCAAGTATTTGAAATGGACATTCCTGAAATTAAACATATACATTTTTAAATCCAGGAGAGAATCTACCTCGGCACACTAGGGCTGTGTGTTGATCTAATTTGTAATTACAAAAAATAAAAAATCAATGTACATATTGGACAGAATGAAGAAACATTTGAATAACTGAATTTGGAAGCAAAATTATTTGTTGCCTAATCCCAGATTATTTTCTGGCTATAATCCCCTGGATTTCTGGGAACTCTGGATCAGGATTCAGTATGTAGGGCCAGATTCTGTTACCCTTTTCTGCATTGCCTAATATTTTAGTCAACAAGTTTTCATTGCTTCAGTGATATGACAATTGAATCTGAGTATCACAATTTGCTTCTAAATGTGTTTGTGTTTTCACTGTAAGATATATTACCGTTCTGCCAAAGCCTTGTGGTTTTTAATTTAAAAGCAAACTAGTTTATCCATCTTTGTAAAAATTATCCACTGGGCATCAGCAATGTGTTTTCTGATACTCCGTGACATCTCTGCTTACAGCACCATAAAGCGGCTTTTTGAAAGACACATTAGGTTAATGATAACAGTGACCCAGAGAAATGTGATGCCTTCATCAAAGAAAACACACAGCGAGCAATGACTTGGTAAACCCAATCATCCACTGTAAAAAGCAATTTATGCAGCCGACAAGGGCATGCTCAGTCTTCCAAAACTGGTGCTGGCTGCAGTCCCTGTTGCAAACTGGTTCTCTAAATACTCTCAGCATCGTGTTTAAAATCGATCATTATTTCTTCAGATCAGTTACTATTTCTATTTTTTTTTCATTGACTGAATAAATATTTCATATGGAGAATAGAACTGTTTTAACAAGACAAATTTAGAGGCACTCCTGGACTAACCTGTTACTCGGGGTGGGGCATAATGTTGGTAAGCAGAAGAATCCAGAGTTTTCCCTTGCTCTGAGTGAGGTAGATGAACTTTCATCTTTCACAACCTATATGCATGCTGAAATCTGATATTTTAAGGTGGAAGGGCATCAGGTCTATGATTTTATGAAGATTAACTATCAGGTTCTACGTTCAGTTTTCAACTGGTTAATATTCTGGCAGTACCTTGATCTGAAGCTTTTATTATTGTTATTTGTATTGCCACTTACTGTTGGCAAATAGAAAAATCAGTACTACTTAGGAGACTTGTTTTCAATCCTTGTCCTTCTGCAGTATGACTACAGGCAAACACATTTTGCTTCTGTGAACATCACTCACACACAGAACATTTTTAGCTTCAGGGGTTCTTTGAAGTCCAACCCACTGCAGGATATGAATAGCTTGAAGACTGCAGGAACTGGATCAGGAAGATGCCAGCGTTGGACGAGAGGAATCTTGTGGTAGGTGAGGAGTGTGTAACTTTGCCTTTGGAGTTCCCAGGCTTCCTTCTCAGCACTTACCTCTCTTGTAGTGCCGGGAGGCAGTGTTCACACTGAGAATCCAGCTCTGAGTTGTCTCA
Source organism: Numida meleagris (assembly GCF_002078875.1). Classification (NCBI taxonomy): domain Eukaryota; kingdom Metazoa; phylum Chordata; class Aves; order Galliformes; family Numididae; genus Numida; species Numida meleagris. The sequence goes on from NC_034409.1 coordinate 7,718,665, forward strand.
GAACGAAAGCTCTGACTTCTCCCTACAAAGCTCAGCAATGTTCAGCAGTGGCACTGGACAGCTCTGATTTTCTCTCCATGATTGCTGGACCTCCTACAGACACCTCACCTCCATTTTGCCATGCACATCTACATGGGCAGGCAGACTCAAACTTGTGGGTACAGCTTTCTCTACTCATGCTCACAGCTAGAGATGTGAGTTAATGATGTATAAAAGCCATAGTTTGGATCTAGGACTAGGCAAAGAAGTTCTGAGAGAGAAAATTTACCAGCAAGGCTTTAAACAGTAACTTCAGCTCTTTTTCTCACCCCAGTAGAGGACATGTGGAGGAGATCACATCTGTGTGCAGCTCTGCATGTGGACATCACTTGAGTGAATGAGACTCTGTTAAAATAAGCTAAAAGGATGGAAAAGCTCAGCCCAAGTCATGCAGGTGCTTAAATCAGCCCTGAGCAATCTGGGAAGTTTTATAAGTGCTGATCTCCTGCCTTATGGGAACACCTCTGCCATGCCAATAAAACAGACCCCAGGAAAACAGGGCTAATGTCTCAATAGGTGAGGCAGCACTCTGCCAGCAGCAAATTTTCAGATCCAAACAAATATGTATAGATACAAGAACATCGTCTACTGAGGTATACATCTATCCTGCCCTCTTTAGCTTTGATCTGTATTCTTCTGTAGTCCAAGCTTCAGCTGTTAATGTGATCAAAGCTTGGTACCTTTAATTCGTGTTCCCTCACTCAGCAGTGTTCACCTCGACTGCGTTCTGTAGAGCTTGTAGCAAGATGAGGAGCTGGATGCAGGTAACTGCATTTGGTGCTCCAATTAGCTCTAAATGTGACCACGCTGAGGTTTCTGTGGCTCACCAGCATGAGGCCCTCCCTCCACCACTTAGTTTTGGGATGTCATTGTGATACACATTTAGATCTTACAATTAACGATCTCCAAGAGTATTGTGAGATCTTTTTGTTTTCCTCTCAGCGCTTGGCCAGTTTTCATGACTGACGAAAACACCATCGATACCAAAGGAAAAAACAGCTGACAGCCCTGGGCCTGGTGAAAGGAATGTTTTAGATTCCTTTTCTTTTCTTAATAGATGCAGTATAGTTACTGATATTCTCTCCCTGTCCTGCTGCCATTGAGGGAATATACCACATGATGAACTGGGTGCAGATAGAAGTGGGCTTGTAGCAGGCATGGAGACGGCCATGATATGGATTAAAATCAGTTTGGATGTCAAACTTTTTAGAGACTTATGAATGACTAAACAGTTTAAAAAGAAGAAAATGTATTTAAGTCATTTACAAATATGTGGAAGGGTGTGAGGGAAAGTTTTCCATCTCAAAAATACAGCTGCTGTTGATAGGCAGTGAGTTCTCAGTGTTATTTTCGTAAAATAATCTTCCTAAATGGAAACAAAGCTTTTGTTCCATTGTACTGGATGGGACTTTTAGTCTCTCTTCTATGTCCTTTCTGCATCTCATTGTGATCCAAAAAGATACCAGAGATGAGCACATTCAATTTGGTGTAAGCAGGAAAAGTAAATGACTGAGGCCACCCTTCTAAACAACAAAGTAGCAAGAGATTGTAAGGCTGATGTTTATGCTTCCCTTAATGTCTTAAAAATATTCATAAATTTGAAGAAGTAGGCTTTTAATCAAAAGGTATGCATTGAGGATGTCTTTCAGTTGCATGCAGGCACACACACACACAGTGTGTGTATCATCCAGCCATTATAATTAAAAAATCTAACTCCAAAATCCAGTCCTTTACAAAAGTATCCATGAATCAAAATGGTTTCTGAGTTAGCTGATTTAGTAGTAAGAAGGAATTTAAAAAAAAAGGAAAGACTACCTTTACAAAATTTATAGAGGACGAAATAATCACATGAGACTTACAATTTTGTCCAAGGGCCAAGCTTCTAAAAGTTGTTGAGAAACCATAGGTATTGGAAACCCAGCCCCTCTGAGAGTGCTCTGCATTTGGAGCATTTAGGGTCATCTCATCTCTCTTCATCTAAGTTTTCCAAAATAGCAAACAGTTTTGGTTTCTGGAGTCTGCAGCTCGCCTTTTCTCTGTTTTGTAGTCCTTGCCTCTCTCTACCTGTAGCGTGTTTTTCAATTAGCTTGCAGGATAGATGTTGTTGGCAGAGCTCCATTAACAAGGTGCTGTGTGCTCCCGTCATTGCTTAGTTAAGCTTGACAAACAAAACTATACAGGCGACCTTTTTTTTTTTTCTTTTAATCCAAAAACATCTCCCAACAGCTCACCCAGAAGAAGAGCAGCAGCCACCTAACAAAATCACAGATGTGATTCTGCTTGGGATGAAGAGACTGACAGTGTGGAGACGGCAGAGCAGGTGAGCTGTGCTTGCAACACAGCACTGTGTCCTCCCTGCTGTGGCTCTTACAAAGAGCATTGCTCACACTCTGCATACAAAAATGGTTTCTAGCATTCTGTGTGTGTGTTTGCTGTAGAACTGAGCTTTTCCTTGCTAACAGGCATTGAGATAGAGCTGCATTTTGGCCCAGCTCCTGCCAGTGTGTCACTTTGACAGGAATACTCCAGAGCAATCTGTTGCCGTGCTGCTGTCAGAGTGACAATGAGTGGCAGGTCCTCCTTGCTTTGTGCTGAACTGGCTGGAGCCTGTTGCAAGCTTTCTGCTGGCTTAAATGAGTTTCAGAGCAGGCTCTGAACTCATTCCCATGGGAGGAGAATGAGTTTTTCCCTCTAGTCACAAATGAAGTGATGCTTCTACATCAGTCCAGCCTACAAAAGGGCTTTTTGTTACTGGTAAAAAAAAAAAATAAAAATCTTTGCCTTTTTTTTATCCAAATCCACTGCATCCCCACGCCCTTACAGCAAGGCAGCAGTTTTGCTACTTACACTGCGAGTACGTGGTCCCAGTCCCACTGACACTGAACCTGTTGAGATGGAGTCTGTGAGTGACCACGTTCTTCTGGGGCTGGAAGAGGATGATGTGCACCTTGGGCGCGAAGAGGCAGCCCAGCACCACGAAGCCGCTCAGACTCACGGAGATGCACATGGTGGTGGTCTGCACCTGGAAGAGAGCGGGTGCAAAGTGCTGTGTTTTTGGTATGGAATCTTTGAAATTCAGAATGTCAGAAGCATCATCATATAACAGTAGGAACCACAATCCTGAGCTGCACTGACACAAGTGGGCTTGAACGTCTGTCTCATTCCTACCTTCCACATGGTCATATGACAGATGTGTTGCATTGATGGTGTTCTGCTTCTCTGCATATCATAGAACCATGGAATCATAGAGTGGCTTGGGTTGGAAGGGACCTCAAAGATCATCTAGTTCCAACCCCCCTGCCATGGGCAGGGTAGCTGACTGCTAGGTTAAGCACGAGATCAGGCTGCCCAGGATCCCAATCAACCTTGAACATTTTCAGGGATGGGACATCCACAACATCTGTGGGCAGCCTATTCCAGCACCTCACCACCCTCTGAGTGAAAAATTTCCCCCTGACATCTAATCTAAATCTCCCCTCCTTTGGTTTAAAGCCGTTCCCCCTTGTCCTGTCATTATCTACTCATGCAAAAAGTACTGGAAGGGCATAATGAGGTCTCCCTGGAGCCTTCTCTTCTCCAAGCTAAACAAGCCCAGCTCCCTCAACCTTTCCTCATAGGAGAGGTGCTCCAGCCCTCTGATCATCTTCATGGCCCTCCTCTGGATCCTCTGCAAAAGCGCCACACCTTTCCTGAGCCGAGTGCCCCAGACCTGCTTGCAGTATTCCAGATAGAGCTTCATAAGGGCAAGAGTAGAGGGAGACAATCCCTTCCCTCTCCCTGCTGGCCACCCCTCTTTTGATGCTGCTCAGAGTATTGTTTGCCTTCCAGGCTGCAAAAGCACACTGCTGGCTCATGTTACATTTTCCATCTACCAGGATCTCTAAGTCCTTCTCAGCTGGGCTGCTCTCAAGTGGTTCTTCTCCCAGCCTGTACGCATATCTGGCATTGACCTGATCCAGGTGTAACCTTGCACTTGGCCTTGTTGAACCTCACTGAGTTTACATTGGCCAACCTTTCAAGTTTGTCAGGGACCCTCTGGATGGCATCCCTTCCTTCTGCCATATCAACTGGACCACTCAGCTTGGTGTTGTCAAGGGGAACTTGGCTGAACGTAATCTCTCTCAGCTTAGCACAGGAGTGAGAATGTTCTGTTTCTCTCACCCTCATACACTTGATTCCTAAATTGGTCAGGAAGTCCTCTGTAATGCAGCAACTGATCAAAGCTGGCTACAGTGCAAACCAGTCTGCATGTAGTGTGCTTTACATTACAATTAATGCCTTAAAGGATTAAATTTGAAAACAAGTTTAGCCTCCAGCTTCAACTCTAATCAGAGAACCTATGCAGAGGCATAGGTGTGATTTTGCATAAACACAGCAGCTGGTGACGTTTGCCAGATTGACCCTGAAAGGTGAGACAGAAGGACTGAGAAATGAATTGTTTGGAAGGCAGAGGATTTTGGAGTCATTGCCTTGGGCCATTTGTTAGTGCAGCTTTGCTGTCAGTCTGTCTTCCTCTTTGTTCACTCATGTAACTAGGCACCAGTTTACTGCCTCATTTTCAGTTTATATTCTTCTAGGCAGGTTCCTTAATTAAGATGTTGAATTAAACTGCCTTAAACTCTGCTGCTTAATTTAAATGATCATACATCCATGACTCATTTTGCCTTAGATGCACTCCTGCAGTCCTTGGAGATCAGCCTTCTTCAATGGAAATGCTTCTCACATCTCCTTGTCAGAAATAGTTATTGCAAAATGAAAACTGGAGTAAAGAATGGACTTTGTTGCTTTATATATGCACAGAGTGCCAACTGCTTTGTCAACTGTAAGTATAACTAAAGTGATCATATAATTAGTAATCACTCTTTATCAAAGGTGGATGCAACATCTTTTGACACCTGACTTCCCTATGGTCAATTTAACACCCAGACTTTTTTCTTGTTATCTGCATTTCTTGAGGTGATCAAGTGAAAATAAATCCCTTAAATGTGCTAGGTATTAGAGCTGCTGTGAATTTATCTGTGCTTATTTAGTCACAACAGGTTTCATTTTATCTTGGATTCTGAAGAACCCCTCAATGAAATCAGTGTGGACCTCTGTGTGAAAATAGCATCGGAGAGGTCTGTCTTATCCAGAAGCTCTCATTTAAATTTTCGACAGTGTAGCTAAGAGATACAGCTACCAAACACAGCAGTTTCTGGGCTCTGCTTCAAGATCCAGACTATCTGATCTGGGAACTAGTTCTCGGATTGTTGGAGGACTCAAGAGAAGTCTCAGAGGAACATCAGGTTGCCTTGCTGCTTCTGGGAAAAGGATTGCTGCAGGAAGCTGTGACTTCTAGGAATATACTTCACCAACCTGATTGCCTTCTAGGGGGAAATAACTGACATTGTGTATGATGTGGGAGTAGTTGATATTTGACACTGTCTGCCATAACTCTTCCTCACTGATAAGCTGATAAAGTAAGAATGAGGTAAGGCGCACTGAAGATTGACTGGACTACTTGTCCATATTCATGTTAGATAATCTTTCAGTTTTGTGCCCATCACTACAAGAAAGACATCGAGGCCCTGGATTGTGACTAGAGGAGGGCAACAAAGCTGTGAAGGGTCTGGAGCAGAAGTCTTGTTGGGAGCGGCTGAGGGAACTGGGATTGTTCAACCTGGAGAAGAGGAGGCTCAGGGGAGACGTTATTGCTCTCTACAATCACCTGAAAGGAGGTTGTGGGAAGGTGGGGATCAGCCTCTTCTCCTGTGTAAGTATTGATAGGATGAGAGGGAATGGCCTCAAGTTGTGCCAGGGGAGGTTCAGGTTGGACATTAGGAAGAATTTCTCCTCAGAAGGAGTAGTGAAGTGTTGAAAGAGGCTGCCCAAGATGGTGGTGGAGTCACTGTCCCTGAGAGTGTTCAAGAAAAAGTGTTCCTTCCTTCCTTCCTTCCTTCCTTCCTTCCTTCCTTCCTTCCTTCCTTCCTTCCTTCCTTCCTTCC